>NW_026137459.1:0-31696 GCF_009805555.1 Andrographis paniculata | reverse complement strand
TTGAAAAAAGAAAGCGCTAAATGTACTAATTTCGAACACTCTACAAAAAAATACGAAAGCATTGCAATTAGAACTATATAGAGGACAAAGTAATTATAATCTATAACATGCTATATAATATAATTGAAAAACATTGAAAAAAACAAAAGCGCTAAATGTACTAATTTCGTACACTCTACAACAATACGAAAAGCATTGCAATTAGAACTATAGAGCACAAAGTAAGTAAATCTATAACATGCTATATAAATATAAGGAAAAACATCGAAAAAACAAAAGCCCTAAATGTACTAATTTCGAAACTCTACAACAATTCGAAAAGCAATACAATTAGAACTATATAGAGCGCAAAGTAAGTATAATCTATAACATGCTATATAATATAAAGGAAAAACATTGAAAAAACAAAAGCGCTAAATTTACTAATTTCGAACACTCTACAACAAATACGAAAAGCACTGCAATTAGAACTATAGAGCACAAAGTAAGTATAATCTATAACATGCTATATAATATAAACGAAAAACATTGAAAAACAAAAGCGCCCTAAATGTACTAATTTTGAACACTCTACAACAAATACGAAAAGCATTGCAATTAGAACTATAGAGGACAAAGTAAGTATAATCTATAACATGCTATATAATAATTGAAAAACATTGAAAAAAACAAAAGCGCTAAATATACTAATTTCGAACACTCTACAACAAATACGAAAAGCATTGCAATTAGAACTATAGAGCACAAAGTAAGTATAATCTATAACATGCTATATAATATAAACGAAAACACATTGAAAAAACAAAAGCCCTAAATGTACTAATTTCGAACACTCTACAACAAATACGAAAAAGCAAACAATTAGAACTATATAGAGCACAAAGTAAGTATAATCTATAACATGCTATTATATAAAGGAAAAAACATTGAAAAAACAAAAGCGCTAAATGTACTAATTCGAACACTCTACAACAAATACGAAAAGCATTGCAATTAGAACTATAGAGAGCACAAAGTAAGTATAATCTATAACATGCTATATAATATAAAGGAAAAACATTGAAAAAACAAAAGCGCTAAACGTACTAATTTCGAACACTCTACAACAAATACGAAAAGCATTGCAATTAGAACTATAGAGCACAAAGTAAGTATAATCTATAACATGCTATATAATATAAAAGGAAAAAATTGAAAAACAAAAGCGCTAAATGTACTAATTTCGAACACTCTACAACAAATACGAAAAGCACTGCAATTAGAACTATAGAGCACAAAGTAAGTATAATCTATAACATGCTATATAATATAAAGGAAAAACATTGAAAAAACAAAAGCGCTAAATGTACTAATTTCGAACACTCTACAACAAATACGAAAAGCACTGCAATTAGAACTATAGAGCACAAAGTAAGTATAATCTATAACATGCTATATAATATAAAGGAAAAACATTGAAAAAACAAAAACGCTAAATATACTAATTTCGAACACTCTACAACAAATACGAAAAGCACTGCAATTAGAACTATAGAGCACAAAGTAAGTATAATCTATAACATGCTATATAATATAAAGGAAAAACATTGAAAAAACAAAAGCGCTAAATGTACTAATTTCGAACACTCTACAACAAATACGAAAAGCACTGCAATTAGAACTATATAGAGCAAAAGTAAGTATAATCTATAACATGCTATATAATATAAGGAAAACATTGAAAAAACAAAAGCGCTAAATGTACTAATTTCGAACACTCTACAACAAATACGAAAAGCACTGCAATTAGAACTATATAGAGCACAAAGTAAGTATAATCTATAACATGCTATATAATATAAAGGAAAAACATTGAAAAAACAAAAGCGCTAAATATCTAATTTCGAACACTCTACAACAAATACGAAAAGCACCGCAATTAGAACTATAGAGCACAAAGTAAGTATATCTATAACATGCTATATAAATAAAGGAAAAACATTGAAAAAACAAAAGCGCTAAATTACTAATTTCGAACACTACAACAAATACGAAAAGCACTGCAATTAGAACTATATAGAGCACAAAGTAAGTATAATCTATAACATGCTATATAATATAAAGGAAAAACATTGAAAAAACAAAAGCGCTAAATGTACTAATTTCGAACACTCTACAAAAAATACGAAAAGCACTGCAATTAGAACTATAGAGCACAAAGTAAGTATAATCTATAACATGCTATATAATATAAAGGAAAAACATTGAAAAAACAAAAGCGCTAAATATACTAATTTCGAACACTCTACAACAAATACGAAAAGCACTGCAATTAGAACTATAGAGCACAAGTAAGTATAATCTATAACATGCTATATAATATACAGGAAAAACATTGAAAAAACAAAGCGCTAAATTTACTAATTTCGAACACTCTACAACAAATACGAAAAGCACTGCAATTAGAGCTATATGGAGCACAAAGTAAGCATAATCTATAGCATGTTATATAATATAAACGAAACACATTGAAAAAAGAAAAGCCCTAAATGTACTAATTTCGAAAACTCTACAACAAATTCGAAAAACATTACAATAAGAACTATATAGAGCGCAAAGTAAGTATAATCTATAACATGCTATATAATATAAAGGAAAAACATTGAAAAAACAAAAGCGCTAAATGTACTAATTTCGAACACTCTACAAAAAATACGAAAAGCACTGCAATTAGAACTATATAGAGCACAAAGTAAGTATAATCTATAACATGCTATATAATATAAACCAAAAACATTGAAAAAACAAAATCGCTAAATATACTAATTTCGAACACTCTACAACATATACGAAAAGCACTGCAATTAGAACTATATAGAACACAAAGTAAGTACAATCAATAACATGCTATATAATATAAAGGAAAAACATTGGAAAAACAAACGTGCTAAATTTACTAATTTCGAACACTCTACAACAAATACGAAAAGCACTGCAATTAGAGCTATATGGAGCACAAAGTAAGTATAATCTATAGCATGCTATATAATATAAACGAAAAACATTGAAAAAAGAAAAGCGCTAAATGTACTAATTTCGAACACTCTACAACAAATACGAAAAGCATTGCAATTAGAACTATATAGAGGACAAAGTAATTATAATCTATAACATGCTATATAATATAATTGAAAAACATTGAAAAAAACAAAAGCGCTAAATGTACTAATTTCGAACACTCTACAAAAAATACGAAAAGCATTGCAATTAGAACTATAGAGCACAAAGTAAGTATAATCTATAACATGCTATATAATATAAAGGAAAAACATTGAAAAAACAAAAGCGCTAAATGTACTAATTTCGAAAACTCTACAACAAATTCGAAAAGCACTGCAAATAGAACTATATAGAGCACAAAGTAAGTATAATCAATAACATACTATATAATATACAGGAAAAACATTGGAAAAACAAACGCGCTAAATGAACTAATTTCGAACACTCTACAACAAATACGAAAAGCACTGCAATTAGAGCTATATGGAGCACAAAGTAAGCATAATCTATAGCATGTTATATAATATAAAGGAAAAACATTGAAAAAAGAAAAGCGCTAAATGTACTAATTTCGAACACTCTACAACAAATACGAAAAGCATTGCAATTAGAACTATATAGAGCACAAAGTAAGTATAATCTATAACATGCTATATATAAAGAAAAACATTGAAAAAAACAAAAGCGCTAAATGTACTAATTTCGAACACTCTACAACAAATACGAAAAGCATTGCAATTAGAACCATAGAGCACAAAGTAAGTATAATCTATAACATGCTATATAATATAAAGGAAAAACATTGAAAAAACAAAAGCGCTAAATGTACTAATTTCGAAAACTCTACAACAAATACGAAAAACATTACAATTAGAACTATATAGAGCACAAAGTAAGTATAATCTATAACATGCTATATAATATAAAGGAAAAACATTGAAAAAACAAAAGCGCTAAATGTACTAATTTCGAACACTCTACAACAAATACGAAAAGCACTGCAATTAGAGCTATATAGAGCACAAAGTAAGTATAATCTATAACATGCTATATAATATAAAGGAAAACATTGAAAAAACAAAAGCGCTAAATGTACTAATTTCGAACACTCTACAACAAATACGAAAAGCATTGCAATTAGAACTATAGAGCACAAAGTAAGTATAATCTATAACATGCTATATAATATAAAGGAAAAACATTGAAAAAACAAAAGCGCTAAATGTACTAATTTCGAACACTCTACAACAAATACGAAAAGCACTGCAATTAGAGCTATAGAGCACAAAGTAAGTATAATCTATAACATCTATATAATATAAAGGAAAAACATTGAAAAAACAAAAGCGCTAAATGTACTAATTTCGAACACTCTACAACAAATACGAAAAGCATTGCAATTAGAACTATAGAGCACAAAGTAAGTATAATCTATAACATGCTATATAATATAAAGGAAAAACATTGAAAAACAAAAGCGCTAAATTTACTAATTTCGAACACTCTACAACAAATACGAAAAGCACTGCAATTAGAGCTATAGAGCACAAAGTAAGTATAATCTATAACATGCTATATAATATAAAGGAAAACATTGAAAAAACAAAAGCGCTAAATGTACTAATTTCGAACACTCTACAACAAATACGAAAACAATTACAATTAGAACTATATAGAGCACAAAGTAAGTATAATCTATAGCATGCTATATAATATAAAGGAAAAACATTGAAAAAACCAAAGCGCTAAATGTACTAATTTCGAACACTCTACAACAAATACGAAAACAATTACAATTAGAACTATATAGAGCACAAAGTAAGTATAATCTATAACATGCTATATAATATAAAGGAAAAACATTGAAAAAACAAAAGCGCTAAATATACTTATTTCGAACACTCTACAACAAATACGAAAAGCACTGCAATTAGAACTATATAGAGCACAAAGTAAGTATAATCTATAACATGCTATATAATATAAAGGAAAAACATTGAAAAAACAAAAGCGCTAAATGTACTAATTTCGAACACTCTGTAACAAATACGAAAAGCATTACAATTAGAACTATATAGAGCACAAAGTAAGTATAATCTATAACATGCTATATAATATAAAGGAAAAACATTGAAAAAACAAAAGCGCTAAATGTACTAATTTCGAACACTCTACAACAAATACGAAAAGCATTGCAATTAGAACTATATAGAGCACAAAGTAAGTATAATCTATAACATGCTATATAATATAAAGGAAAAACATTGAAAAAACAAAAGCGCTAAATGTACTAATTTCGAACACTCTACAACAAATACGAAAAGCACTGCAATTAGAACTATATAGAGCACAAAGTAAGTATAATCTATAACATGCTATATAATATAAACGAAAAACATTGAAAAAACAAAAACGCTAAATATACTAATTTCGAACACTCTACAACAAACACGAAAAGCACCGCAATTAGAACTCTATAGAGCACAAAGTAAGTATAATCTATAACATGCTATATAATATAAACGAAAAACATTGAAAAAACAAAAGCGCTAAATATACTAATTTCGAACACTACAAAAAATACGACAACACTGCAATTAGAGCTATATAGAGCACAAAGTAAGTATAATCTATAACATGCTATATAATATAAATGAAAAACATTGAAAAAAACAAAAGCGCTAAATGTACTAATTTCGAACACTCTACAACAAATACGAAAAGCACTGCAATTAGAACTATATAGAGCACAAAGTAAGTATAATCTATAACATGCTATATAATATAAACCAAAAACATTGAAAAAACAAAATCGCTAAATATACTAATTTCGAACACTCTACAACAAATACGTAAAGCACTGCAATTAGAACTATATAGAGCACAAAGTAAGTATAATCTATAACATGCTATATAATATAAAGGAAAAACATTGAAAAAACAAAAGCGCTAAATATACTTATTTCGAACACTCTACAACAAATACGAAAAGCACTGCAATTAGAACTATATAGAGCACAAAGTAAGTATAATCTATAACATGCTATATAATATAAAGGAAAACACATGAAAAAACAAAAGCGCTAAATGTACTAATTTCGAACACTCTGTAACAAATACGAAAAGCATTACAATTAGAACTATATAGAGCACAAAGTAAGTATAATCTATAACATGCTATATAATATAAAGGAAAAACATTGAAAAAACAAAAGCGCTAAATGTACTAATTTCGAACACTCTACAACAAATACGAAAAGCAATGCAATTAGAACTATAGAGCACAAAGTAAGTATAATCTATAACATGCTATATAATATAAAGGAAAAACATTGAAAAAACAAAAGCGCTAAATGTACTAATTTCGAACACTCTAAAACAAATACGAAAAGCACTGCAATTAGAGGTATATTGAGCACAAAGTAAGTATAATCTATAACATGCTATATAATATAAAGGAAACACATTGAAAAAACCAAAGCGCTAAATGTACTAATTTCTAATACTCTACAACAAATACGAAAACAATTACAATTAGAACTATATAGAGCACAAAGTAAGCATAATCTATAGCATGCTATATAATATAAAGGAAAAACATTGAAAAAACAAACGCGCTTGTTGATGTATTTTTTCAACAAAAATAAAGTAAAATTCAAAGATATAGAAAATATCCTTAAACTTGATTAATTAGTGCCTGAGATTAGGAATCTCTAAACACTGTAACGTACAGAAACTAAACTGGAAAATAAAATACTGAAATTTAAAGTGGTGATCCCCAAATCTGACTTTGCTTTGTTGAAGTTGATTGAAGATGCCTTGCCAAATGATGATCCAAATCCTTAAATATTCCCTGGGAAACCGTACTGAAAACCGTCACCCGAACGGTTACAACGTCTCCTTCTCAACCGTCTTCCAACCTTTCTTATGCTGACACGTGTCCCCAGCAGACCAAAAATCCCTATATTTCACTCCTTGAGCCAACTACAGACCTTCCGCTCTTTTGGCCCGACTTCGTCCTTCGTCCGACCTACTTCTTCGCCCGACCCCACTTGGGCCGACCTCCATATCAACCGCCCCCTATATTTGATCAAAGGCCTCCGTGTTTGTCCGACTCCTCCTTCTATCCGACCTACAGTTTACCCGACCTGCGGATATCCCATCTCAACGACTTTCTGTCTCGAGGATCTCCCGACTTGAAAACCTTCCGACTTGAGGTCTTTCCGTCTTGCGGACCTCCCGACCGGAAGACCTTCCGACTTGAGGTCTTTCCGTCTTGCGGATCTCCCGACCTGAAGACCGTCCGACTTGAGGTCTTTCATCTTGAGGGCCTCCCGACCTGAAGACCTCCCGACTTGAGGTCTTCCCGTCTTGCGGACCTCTCGACCTGAAGACCTTCCGACTTGAGGTCTTTCCGTCTTGCGGACCTCCCGACCTGAAGACCTTCCGACTTGAGGTCTTTCCGTCTTGAGGACCTACCGACCTGAGGTCCTTCCGTCCTGTATTTTCCTTAGAAATAAATAAATAAATTTATTTTCCTTGATTTCCTCACGGTGTCCTTCAGCCAGTTCAATCAACCCTATTGTCAGGCCCATTCTTCTTTTTACCTTGGGCTTTTAACCTAATTCTAAATTTCGTACGTAACAACTTGCCCGCCGCCAAGGGACTTTCAAACGCCATTTAGCAATCAATGTTTGGAAGTTCATAAATCACTACCCTCTTGAAAAACTCCCTTAGCAACTGCACCAGTTACTGCAACACTCCTGATAAACTTCCTTCTTCGCAATACAAGCCTGTGTGAATCACAATCCCAAAACATTCTAACTATGGCGAATCAATACATGCCTGCCCTTCCTTTCGACGGAACCCTTCCAGAAGGTCCATTTTCAGCTTCGAAAGTACTAACTCCGACGATCCGTCCATATTGCACTACTCCTGAAGATTCAAATCGGATGAGGGAAGTTTTGGAATCTCGCAACCCCTTGGCTATCAACAATCCCAACTACCAAGCAGTTCGCATCCGGGACAGCATCAAGACCCATCTCACAGACCCAAAAGATCTGTATCGCGCTTGGTATCGACGAGTAGCAGAACACTTCCAGACCCAATGGCGTTCCCAAAAAATCGACCAAGCAATATTGCTGTCCACCATGCCTATCAACCTGCATGAGAAGGTGTTGTTGGCCATGTCTGCCTTCTGGAATGCGGAAAATGGGACTTTCCTCTTCCCATCAGGCCCCTTTGGCCCAACTCTTATGGACGTGGCCATGATCGCACATCTCCCAGTCGTGGGTGAAGACCCTGTAATGGGAGCCCTAGATGGGCAGGAGCCATCAGAAGACCATCCGGGATGGTCTTTACAAGGTGTGAAGGAATGGGGTTGGACAAAGTTCGCAACCGACCAGCAAGGGGCTCCAGGGACTCCTGTAACCGACCGGGAGCATACTGCCTTTATTCTGTTCTGGCTTTGTAGGTACATCATTGTTTCTCCTTCCAAAAGTGTTCTTCCTTCCCATCTCGACCTGGCCATTCATATTGCGTCAGGTCGGTTCTTCTCCCTTGGTACTCTATTTTTAGCCAATCTGTTCGAAGGACTCACCAGGGTTAGCCTTCGTTTAACAGATAACGATAATAGGAAATTAGACACTGCCGCGTCGGGTCCTTTTTGGTTTTTAGAACTTTGGTCCCGTCTTTACTTTCCCAACGCGTTTAACTTAGGATCTCCGCCCACTATGCCAACGTCTGAAAAACATTTAGGATTAGTCCTCAACCGACTCTGCTCAGGACGCAATAAACTCCAATCATCCGACCCAATAATAACTGCCATTTTAACAGATACCCGCAGTAACTCTCGATTTTCTATGTATAAAAAATATGCGGGTTATGCTCCCGACCATTTTTGGCCCTTTCCAGTACCAAACCCACTTCCGACTCCTGAGCCTTGTCCTCATCCCACTTATCCTTTCGCCTGGGACGTCGCCCTCAAACCCAGGTCTCTTTTTAGTAGTAAGAAACTTGATAAAAAAGGGCAGAAAACTTTTTACACTTTTAACTATGAACCTCAATTCATGGCGCGCCAGTTCGGCTGTTGCCAAGGTATCCCTGGACCCGTCGCGTGTCCCCAAATAATTTTTCAAAGCCCCGACCGACGAGTCCTTCCTAATTCAATCCCTTCTTATATCTCCCAGCTCACCACGTATATAATTTCCAATTCTTATATTCCTTTCCGCTCCAACCCTGAGATCGTAGATACTTTCAATGAATGGTGGTCGGTCGTATGGTCCCTGATATCCCCTGATGAGAGTCGGTTGCTGAACGTCCTCCTCCCTCCCCAAGGACTGGTTCTAGGGACGGCGATACATACTAGCACCCAAAAACATACAACCGCCCCGGGAATCGGATCTGGTGGTCCCACGCGCAAAAGAAAAACTTCCCAATTGCAAACACCCCCGACCTCGGAGACCGACCAACAAACACTAGCAGACCTTGGAATAAATAGGACGTCAGCAAGGACCCGACCCCGAATTGGTAATGTTTCTTAACACCGTGAACCAATTCACTAAATCGTAACTTTGATTCTACTCATTTCATTCCCCAGAACCGACCTTGGTGACACCGACCAAGCAACCGACGCCAGCACCAACCGACCATTCAATCGGGCCTTTGGTCCAGACCAATTTGCCAATGAGCAATCGGGCGGAGGACCCGACGCGGAGGCAAACTCTTCCTCCCGCACCGAGGAGTGGTCGGGCCAGGCCCCCGACCAGGAGACAATCTTTACCAGCAGTGCCTACAGAACCAGTAAGTTCTCTCACCAGCACTCCTTAGTATTCTAATGATCAACCTTGATATAGTTAACAACAAACATCTTCATGATTTTTCCACAGACACCTTCACCCATCCCATCAGCAGCAGGGGTCTCTTCTGACAGCGAGGGGACTACTTCCCAGATGGGTCGGCCGCCATACATGGCATCAGACTCATCTATATCAAAGGAAGAACCAGCCGCCCTCGCCGAAACTGACCTTCAAAACGACATCCCTGATGCTGCTGATCCCGAAATCGAAGGTGCCCCAGAGATCCTGGCTGCAGTGGCTCTAGAGGTAGCCGTCCAACCTGCAGCCGCCCTACCAGCAGCGGCACTCCCTCTAGCCATCGAATGGCAGGCAGAAGAACCACCCGTGGCAGCCCAACCTCCAGAAATGGGAGAAATGTCTTCATCCGATTCGGAGACTTCTGTGAATTTGGTAAGATTAAACCAATCCAGGTCATAACTTTTCTTTCGAAAAACACTAACTGTTTCCAATACTACTTTCTATAGGGACCCAGGTCGGCACCTCAGCGACCATTCGCAGCAGCCGACGAGTCGGCTGCTATTATACCAGCTGTCTGCCCAACTCGACCGACCTCATTGCTGCCCCCCTCACTGACAGCAGTCCGCCCAGAGGTACCACATATTTTCTCCGAACAAATTTGCAACTCCCTTGGAATATGTATTGACATTGTAGGACTTGCAGGGGCCTTCGGACTTAGCTGTCCTATCGACTGTTCCGGTTCCAGCGGAGGCCCAGACTGTGTTCACTGAGGCCATTAACCGTCCCCTGTCCGAACTAAGGTCCGACTTATTGGACAAACTCATTCAGACGGTTGGTGGCCTTCTTTTTTACACTCCAACGGAATCACCAGCCGTCCCCATTCTGCATCGGCTGATGGAAAGACTTACAGAGCTCAAGACTGAAGTGGTAGTCATTGGCCTTCTGTCAGCCGAAACCCCCCAGCCCGACTTCGATCAAACAACGCTGGAGAATTCTTTGACCAAGACTCGAGAATCCCTTCAGCAAACTACTGGAAGACTGGGTGGTCTCCTTAGCACGAAAGCTCTGGTTGATGATGCCATTCAGAAAAAGGAGGCAGAATTGCGGGAGCTGAGGAAAGAACAGTCTACCCTGGATAAGCAAATTACCAATGAACAGCATCTGCTTGAGAAGTATACCAAAAATGAGGCTGAATTGGATCAAGAGCTGAAAACCCAAGCCCGATCCCAATTCATCAGAAGATATCAGACGGCTGCCAATACCAGAAGGCTATCCAGGGATGAAAACAAATGGACACAGATAAAAACTGCCCTAGGGGCACTATTGTAATATTTCCCCCTTTGTAACAACAACTGACTTAGTAATCCATTTTTTCTTTCTTCTCTCAAAACAAGGATCACCTTTCAATTCCCAGCTTTATAGGAAACGAACCAAACTCCTTCTTTAAAAGAACATTGTTTCTCACATTTCAAGAAACACATTCCCAGGCACACTGAAAGTGTTAACAAACATGGCGAATGACCGACCTCATGTTCCATCAAGCAACTGGGAGGGTGTTCTTCAACCCTTCTTTGTAGGTAATCACCCTATTGGAGGCCATGCAGAAGACTTGTTACATATACTCAAGCAACTAGACTTCAAATTCCGATTCTCCCAACGAGGTAGAAGAACTATTCATCGCGTCATCCGCCTGATGGAAAAAGTCATTGAGGGGTATGAACCTCTTCATGACATCCTCAGCCGCATCCCTGATCTCCATCATCACATGGAAATGATCGAAAATCACGCAGCAAACATACTTCCAGATCTTGGTTGGGATAACCTATTTTCCAACCAACGAAAAGTCTTTTCAAGATTGCGGACCATCGTTGATCGTGAACATCAAGCCCTAACAGACATGCAAGCACGTACCCACCAAGATCTAGATGACATGCAAAGCCAATGGGAAAGGTACCGACCAGACTTGGAAGATCTTATTGAAGAAGAACCAGAGCTAATATCCACTCACTGGGATGAAAAGTCTGATTCAGAGACAGAAAAGTTCTCACAACCACACGATGACTAACAGAAATGAACCTTCCAGTAGGTTCGAACCCCCATAAATGGGTTCTGAATAATATGTGGTTTCAGGCAGTTTTGTTATCTGAAAAGGCAGGATAATACCTCTTCAGATATTTAGCATTAATACAATCATGTACTCTTCTACCTTCATGATTTACAATAATGAACGCGCCATTTCCAATATCTTTTTGAACAATGTATGGTCCTTCCCAATTCGGTGACCACTTTCCCAATTGATCAGTTTTCTTATATGTAGGAAGAATGGTCTTCCAGACTAGGTCTCCTTTTTGGAATGTCCTGTGAAGAACTTTCTTTCCGTAACTCCTTGCTCTGATTTCACTCTGTTTCACACTTCGATCTATTGCATGGAGACGGTTAACATCCAAATCTTCTAACTGCTGCAACATAAGTTGTTGGTATTCCTTTGTAAGATCACTATCAGTAAATTCTGTTCGGCCGGATGATACCCGAATTTCGGCTGGTAAAACAGCATCTTGGCCAAACGTAAGTTGGTACGGTGAGAACCCTGTGGCCGTATTTCTGGTATTTCTATGTGCCCATAAAGCCTGAGACAATAACAAATGCCACTTTCTTGGGTTCCCTTCAATCATCTTCTTTATAATCCCAATGATAATCTTATTTGCTGCTTCCGCCTGTCCATTGGCTTGGGGATAATAAGGTGAAGAATGATGTAACCGAACACCGAATTCTGCCAAGAAATTAGAGAACTTTTCCCCTGTAAAGACCAAGCCTTGGTCGGTTGTTATAGACTGAGGAATACCATATCTGTAAATAATTTGGTTCAAAACGAAGTCTATCACTTCTTTCTGATCCACATTTTTCAAAGCAACTGCTTCTACCCATTTGGTAAAGTAATCAGTCGCGACCAATATGAAACAATGATGTTTCGATGAAGCAGGATGTATCTTACCAATAATATCCATAGCCCATGATTTAAAAGGCCATGGTTTTGCCAAGAATTGCAATTCGGTTACTGGCAAATGGTTTAAGTTTCCATGTCTCTGACATTCCTGGCAGCCTTTGGCAAATTGTATGCAGTCTTCAAAAATCTTTGGCCAGAAAAACCCCAAGCGATGAATGGCCCATCTCATATTGAGACCTGCCCGATGAGCTCCACATATCCCACCATGTACTTCTGTCATCACTTCTAGAGCTTCTTTAGATCCCAAGCATTTCAAAAGTAAACCTTCAAATGATCTCTTATACAAAATTCCATTTATCAATTGAAAACGTAAAGCCTTCAATCGTGTCGCAATTGAAACACTCGCACCAGGATTCTGTAAATACAGGATAAGCTCTGTTCTCCAATCGGGCACTGTTTCGCAGTCGGGCTCCTGTCCGACAGTCTCCTGCTCGACCAGAACTTCGCAGTCGGGATCCTGTCCAATAGCCTCTTGCCCGACCGTAACTTTGCAGTCGGGATCCTGTCCAATAGCCTCTTGCCCGACCGTAACTTTGCAGTCGGGCTCCTGACCGACCGTCTCTTGCCCGACCATTTGGTCATATATTGGGTCTGTCTTTTCTTCTATGCCCGACTTGATCTCCGACCACATATCCTCCAGAATTCCTTTACAAGCCCTTTGAGCCAACTCATCGGCACGTTGGTTTTCTTTCCTCGGAATGAACTCAATTATTACTTCTGAGATTTTCGTCAGTAACCGACCCACAATGTCCCTGTATCTACGGAGATGAGGGTAATTACAAACATATTGGTTGTTTACCTGGTTGATTACTAGTTGAGAATCCCCTCTTATGATTACAGACTGGACCTTCCTGGCTATTAAAGCCTCCAGACCCAAAATTAAAGCCTCATATTCTGCCGAATTATGGGTCATGGCTTCCAATCGTAATTGTAAGTTGATCTTTTGACCATCAGGTCCTTGCAAAAAGACCCCTGCCCCTGATTTGTTTCCAGAGGTAGAACCATCAAAGAACATCAACCATGTTCTGGTACTTATATATGGCACACATCCGACCTGTAGATTATCCAGATATGATGAGCAACTAAATGGTCGGACACTATCACAAAGAGAATACCCGACTTGTGAGAATTCTGCCAAGAAGTCGGCTACTGCTTGTCCCTTAATTGCCCTCAGCGGGGAATGTTGAAGATCGAAAGGAGCCAATTTGATGGCCCATTTCATGAGTCTGCCCTTCATAGTAGGTCTCTGTAAAATCAATTTGATGAGATCCACCTTTGATATGACCTCAACTCTTCTGGGCAGCAAATAATGCTCGAGTTTAGTGCAAGCGAAGACCAATGAATAACACATTTTTTCTGGCATAGTGTAATTCAATTCTGGTCCTGTAAGGGTTTTACTGAGATAGTAAATTGCCCTTTCCTTCCCGTCATCACCATCCTGCGCCAATAAACAACTAACCACTTCATATGTATTTGCCAAATAAAGTTTGAGTGGCCGACCTTGTTTGGGAGGCATCAAGACTGGAGGGTGAACCAATGCCTGCTTGATAGCATCTAAAGCCGTTTGTTGGTCGGGCCCCCATTCAAAGGCAATCTTTCCAGCTTTCAACAATTTAGTAATAGGTCTGACCTTGCCAGCAGCATTAGAAATGAAACGCCTCAAATAATTCACCTTACCCAACAGACTTTGGATTTCTGTAACCGTCTTGGGTGGCCGACTATCAAGAATGGCTTTAGCCTTGTTGGCATCAATTTCAATTCCTCTCTCATGAACTAAGAATCCTAGAAAGCTCCCGGCTGATATTCCAAAAGCACATTTGGTTGGATTCATCTTCAACTTGTACTTCTTCATTCTTTCAAATGCCTCTTCAAGATCCCTCAAATGTTCGTCAAAACTGGCAGATTTAACTATAACATCATCAATATACACTTCCATAGATCTGCCAATTAAATCATGAAAGATTGAATTCATGGCTCTTTGGTAAGTTGCCCCTGCATTCTTTAACCCGAATGGCATGACTGTCCATTCATAAATACCCAAAGCCCCTGGGCATCTGAATGCTGTCTTAGGAATGTCTTCTTCTGCCAAGAATATTTGGTTGTAACCTGCATAACCATCCATCAGACTAAGGATTTTATGCCCTGCTGCTGCATCTATCAGCATGTCGGCCATAGGCATCACATATTCGTCCTTAGGGGTAGCTAGATTCAAATCCCTGAAGTCGATGCATATCCTTATCTTACCATTTTTCTTGACCACTGGCACAATATTAGCCAGCCACTCCGCATAACGGCAAGGTTGAATGAAACCCACTTTGAGAAGTTTTTGGATTTCTTCCTTGATTTGAGGCATCAGATCTGGACTCATTCGCCTTGGAGGTTGTTTGTAAGGTTTACAACCTTCTTTGATGGGCAATCGATGCTCTATTAGACTTCTTGTCAAACCAGGCATCTCTGAATAATCCCATGCTAAACAATCAATGTTGTTTCTAATAACTTCGAGCATCATTGTTTGTTGCTCTTTAGACAAATAACCACTTAACCTGATCACTTTTGGAACCAATTCGGTTCCTAAATTAAACTCCAATAATGGGTCTTGTGATGAAGCTGTTGGTTCTGTTTTTTCTAATAAGTCGGGCCAGCGAAATTGTTCATCTTCTTGGAGGTGAACATCCAGAATCTCTTTACTATTTTCTGCTTTATGTAATAACTGCTTTAAATAGAACTTATTAATAAGAGAACTACATACTTCTAAGCTTGTATCTTCCATTACAAACAAATTATACGGGAATGGGTGTGGCTTTATCATGAGCCATACAATAAAGGTGTTCTTTTAATAGAACATCGAGTTCTGGCCAGTGACTTTATAACCCTTGATTGGGTATTCCCTGGCCATGTACAACTGAGACATCGGAGCCACCTGACTGGAATAAAACACTGACTCTTCAACTTGTTCTGTTACATCGAATGGGTTGTCATTCGCTTCCATTTTGAAGACCTGATTTCCCTCCCAGAACATTAATTGTTGGTGCAGGGTTGATGGCACACATTGAGAGGCATGAATCCAGTCTCTTCCCAGCAAGAGAGAGTATGTAGTATCTGCGTCCACAATAAAGAAAACAGTGGAGATCTTCTTTGGTCCGACCTCGATTGTGGCAACCATCATGCCTTCAGGCTTGGTCGGTTGCCCTGTAAAACTTGTCATTTCGAATTCCACAGGAGATAGATCATGTATTCCTTTTCCTAACTTCTTGAGAGTCTTCAATGGCATAACATTAAAAACTGCTCCATTATCCACGAAAACCTTTGTGATTGGTTTCCCACAAATATGAGCATTAACATACAGAGGCTTCAAATGGGAGATCGCACCCTCTGGAATAGGAGGAAACACAATCGAAGGTGGCTCCGGTTGAGGCTCAGAATCTGAAGTCTTTGCCCCTCTGTCTCCTCTAATTCACCATCTGCCAAGAAAGCCCATAAAGGTTCGTCCATAGTTTCATCTACCAGACTCGCCCACGTCGGTTCATCACTCATCTGATTAATCTCTGTCATTCGACAAGGGATTCGTGGTCCCAGACGAGATTTAACAGATCTTGAACTTTCCTCTGTAGTTATAACTTCTTCCTTCGTCTTGTTCTGAGGTTGAAGCGTCAAAGATTCTATACGGAAGTCTTCAAGAGATGGATTGATGTTGATTCGTTCACAATGTTGGCATCTAAAACCTTTAATTATTTCATCTGCCACACCTTTACCTTTCCCCAGTCCCGACGAACTTCTTTTGGTATGGTCGGAAGCGCCTAATCCGTCATTCGGTTGCTTTCCTGACCAGACCCGACTGGACCGACCAACTGGAGACTGAATGGTTATTCCCTGCTCGTTGGTCGTTTGTTCTGTAAAGATCCGAATGGACTGATCTCCTGCCAAGTGGTCGGCTGCTTTTTGTTCGTCGGTTAGTTGTTTTGCTGAAGGACCTCTTTTCCCATACTTTGCAGCATACCTGCGTTTGGCATTGCGAATCTGTGTACGATTCATACCTGGGAAACGAGGGTCTATATCAACTGGTAAAGGCTTTTTATTTCGAGCCCAATTGCTCCCGACCGACCCTGTTTTTCTGGTCGGGTGATCACGTACAAAACCTTTTCTTTCACCTCCACATTAAAAGAACCATCTGGATGGTCCCACTTTTCAGCAACTGGCTTCTCACAAATTTTGAGTCGTTCTTCCGGTCGGCTGCTGTTTGGCCGACTTCCTTTTTTTGTTTCGGGGCTTGGCTGGTTTCGTTCCCCTTTTTGTCCATCGTTGGCCGAACTTTTCCTTGTTTCCGAACTTGGTTGGATGTCAACCATTGCCGTTGTTACATTCGGAAACGGTTGCTGGTCTACACCTAGAGTGATGTATTTGAGCCGACCTGTCTTGATGGCCTTTTGAATTTCCTTCCTAAAATGAGTACACTGACTTGTAGTGTGTGTGAAAGAATTATGCCACTTACAATATGGTCTCCCTTTGATTTCTTCTTTAGTGGCAAGTCTTTGACCCTTTGGAATACGGATCTGCCCATCAGTCAGTAGGATATCAAAGATTTCATCAGCTTTCGAACTATCAAAGGTCGGTTGCTCCTTTCCTTCAGATCCTGGTACTGGCTTCAATTTAGGACATACATACGGTTTTCCAGAAAGGATTTCGGCTGCCATCTCTTCTGACTGATTAAAATCAAAGTCGCATGTTTCTGTTCCCATACTCGCCATATGTTGGCCTCTATTACGCCTGTTATGCTGATCTTCCTCTCTGAACAAAGACTCTAGACGTCCTGCCTTGGATGCAAGACTTGCCAAATCCTCAACATCCAGGGCAGTGAGTGCCTTTCTTAAACGAGTATGCATATTCCGGACCACTAAATTGGTCATCTCTTTCTCACTGATTACCGTAGGACATCGTCCCTTCATCAATCGCACCCTTTCTATAAACTGTGAAGCAGTTTCTTCTGGATACTGTCTCAATTCAAGTAAATCAGTTAAAGAAACAACTGGTAAAGGATTAAAAAATCTAGCGTGAAATGCCATCTCCAGTCCTTCCCATGTCTGAATTTGTCCTGGAGGCAAACTTACAAACCACGAAAACGCCGTTCTAGTAAGAGATAAACCAAACAGCTGTAACTTATAAAAAGGGTTATTGCCAACTTCTCCTAATTGTGCTGTGAACCGACCAACATGTTCTATGGTGGAAGATCCGTCCTCCCCTGAGAATGCATGAAAGTCGGGTGGTCGAAAATTCCTTGGGAGAGGGTGTTCATGAATGATCCTTTCTGGGAAAGGTCTTTGATATGCAGGGCGGTTAGCCATCTGAGGAGTTAATCCATACTGATCCCTTAATATATGTGCAATCTCATCAGGATCTACATGAAAGCGTTGATGATCAGGAACCTGGAACGGATCCTGCACAGGAATATGAATCGGATCATGTATATATCCTTCAGGCCTGTCCTCCCTTGTATTGTTCGGCTGCGAACTGGTAACCCTTGGTCCCAGTGGAACATTGTTGGGAAAAGTCAAAGGAGTTTTTCCCCGATCCATTCGGTTGGGATTTGTGGCACTTGGGAATGTACTATCCACGAATGATGGCCCTGCGAAATTTGCCTGTGGTCTGGACGGTGACACTCCTGGTGGCGTTTGAGTGGGTTGAAGACTAACCCTTGACAATGCTTGATCTATCATGTTCTGCAACTGACTCTGTTGCTCACGCAACATGTTCGTTTGTTGCTCACGCAACATATTCTGCATAACCAAGGTATGCTGGTTGTTCATTTGTTGAACATAAGACCACCAATCAGTTGGTGGTTGTGGGATTTCCCCGGCATTTGGCACAATGGGTGGTGGAACGGATTCTCCCACCGGTGTCGAAGATGCTTGCGGTTGTGACCCTGCCATATGGACCCTTCCGATGATTCGGCCGGATCTAAGACGTATGAAATTATCGCCGGAATTGGAATGAGCAATTTTGTCTTGCTCCCACTGTGGTCGCCAATTTGTTGATGTATTTTTCAACAAAAATAAAGTAAAATTCAAAGATATAGAAAATATCCTTAAACTTGATTAATTAGTGCCTGAGATTAGGAATCTCTAAACACTGTAACGTACAGAAAATAAACTGGAAAATAAAATACTGAAATTTAAAGTGGTGATCCCCAAATCTGACTTTGCTTTGTTGAAGTTGATTGAAGATGCCTTGCCAAATGATGATCCAAATCCTTAAATATTCCCTGGGAAACCGTACTGAAAACCGTCACCCGAACGGTTACAACGTCTCCTTCTCAACCGTCTTCCAACCTTTCTTATGCTGACACGTGTCCCCAGCAGACCAAAAATCCCTATATTTCACTCCTTGAGCCGACCACAGACCTTCCGCTCTTTTGGCCCGACTTCGTCCTTCGTCCGACCTACTTCTTCGCCCGACCCCACTTGGGCCGACCTCCATATCAACCGCCCCCTATATTTGATCAAAGGCCTCCGTGTTTGTCCGACTCCTCCTTCTATCCGACCTACAGTTTACCCGACCTGCGGATATCCCATCTCAACGACTTTCTGTCTCGAGGATCTCCCGACTTGAAAACCTTCCGACTTGAGGTCTTTCCGTCTTGCGGACCTCCCGACCGGAAGACCTTCCGACTTGAGGTCTTTCCGTCTTGCGGATCTCCCGACCTGAAGACCGTCCGACTTGAGGTCTTTCATCTTGAGGGCCTCCCGACCTGAAGACCTCCCGACTTGAGGTCTTCCCGTCTTGCGGACCTCTCGACCTGAAGACCTTCCGACTTGAGGTCTTTCCGTCTTGCGGACCTCCCGACCTGAAGACCTTCCGACTTGAGGTCTTTCCGTCTTGAGGACCTACCGACCTGAGGTCCTTCCGTCCTGTATTTTCCTTAGAAATAAATAAATAAATTTATTTTCCTTGATTTCCTCACGGTGTCCTTCAGCCAGTTCAATCAACCCTATTGTCAGGCCCATTCTTCTTTTTACCTTGGGCTTTTAACCTAATTCTAAATTTCGTACGTAACAGCGCTAAATGTACTAATTTCGAACACTCTACAACAAATACGAAAAGCACTGCAATTGGAGCTATATGGAGCACAAAGTAAGCATAATCTATAGCATGTTATATAATATAAACGAAACACATTGAAAAAACAAAAGCGCTAAATGTACTAATTTCGAACACTCTACAACAAATACGAAAAGTATTGCAATTATAACTATATAGAGGACAAAGTAAGTATAATCTATAACATGCTATATAGTATAAGTGAAAAACATTGAAAAAAACAAAAGCGCTAAATGTACTAATTTCGAACACTCTACAACAAATACGAAAAGCATTACAATTAGAACTATAAAGCACAAAGTAAGTATAATCTATAACATGCTATATAATATAAAGGAAAAACATTGAAAAAACAAAAGCGCTAAATATACTAATTTCGAACACTCTACAACAAATACGAAAAGCACTGCAATTAGAACTATATAGAGCACAAAGTAAGTATAATCTATAACATGCTATATAATATAAAGGAAAACATTGAAAAAACAAAAGCGCTAAATGTACTAATTTCGAACACTCTACAACAAATACGAAAAGCATTGCAATTAGAACTATAGAGCACAAAGTAAGTATAATCTATAACATGCTATATAATATAAAGGAAAAACATTGAAAAAACAAAAGCGCTAAATGTACTAATTTCGAACACTCTACAACAAATACGAAAAGCACTGCAATTAGAACTATAGAGCACAAAGTAAGTATAATCTATAACATGCTATATAATATAAAGGAAAAACATTGAAAAAACCAAAGCGCTAAATGTACTAATTTCGAACACTCTACAACAAATACGAAAACAATTACAATTAGAACTATATAGAGCACAAAGTAAGTATAATCTATAACATGCTATATAATATAAAGGAAAAACATTGAAAAAACAAAAGCGCTAAATATACTAATTTCGAACACTCTACAACAAATACGAAAAGCACTGCAATTAGAACTATATAGAGCACAAAGTAAGTATAATCTATAACATGCTATATAATATAAAGGAAAACATTGAAAAAACAAAAGCGCTAAATGTACTAATTTCGAACACTCTACAACAAATACGAAAAGCATTGCAATTAGAACTATATAGAGAGCACAAAGTAAGTATAATCTATAACATGCTATATAATATAAAGGAAAAACATTGAAAAAACAAAAGCGCTAAATGTACTAATTTCGAACACTCTACAACAAATACGAAAAGCATTGCAATTAGAACTATAGAGCACAAAGTAAGTATAATCTATAACATGCTATATAATATAAAGGAAAAACATTGAAAAAACAAAAGCGCTAAATGTACTAATTTCGAACACTCTACAACAAATACGAAAAACATTACAATTAGAACTATATAGAGCACAAAGTAAGTATAATCTATAACATGCTATATAATATAACGGAAAAACATTGAAAAAACAAAAGCGCTAAATGTACTAATTTCGAACACTCTACAACAAATACGAAAAGCACTGCAATTAGAACTATATAGAGCACAAAGTAAGTATAATCTATAACATGCTATATAATATAAAGGAAAAACATTGAAAAAACCAAAGCGCTAAATGTACTAATTTCGAACACTCTACAACAAATACGAAAACACTTACAATTAGAACTATATAGAGCACAAAGTAAGTATAATCTATAACATGCTATATAATATAAAGGAAAAACATTGAAAAAACAAAAGCGCTAAATATACTAATTTCGAACACTCTACAACAAATACGAAAAGCACTGCAATTAGAACTATAGAGCACAAAGTAAGTATAATCTATAACATGCTATATAATATAAAGGAAAAACATTGAAAAAACAAAAGCGCTAAATGTACTAATTTCGAACACTCTACAACAAATACGAAAAGCACTGCAATTAGAACTATATAGAGCACAAAGTAAGTATAATCTATAACATGCTATATAATATAAAGGAAAAACATTGAAAAAACAAAAGCGCTAAATGTACTAATTTCGAACACTCTACAACAAATACGAAAAGCACTGCAATTAGAACTATAGAGCACAAAGTAAGTATAATCTATAACATGCTATATAATATAAAGGAAAAACATTGAAAAAACAAAAGCGCTAAATGTACTAATTTCGAACACTCTACAACAAATACGAAAAACATTACAATTAGAACTATATAGAGCACAAAGTAAGTATAATCTATAACATGCTATATAATATAAAGGAAAAACATTGAAAAAACAAAAGCGCTAAATGTACTAATTTCGAACACTCTACAACAAATACGAAAAGCACTGCAATTAGAACTATATAGAGCACAAAGTAAGTATAATCTATAACATGCTATATAATATAAAGGAAAAACATTGAAAAAACAAAAGCGCTAAATGTACTAATTTCGAACACTCTACAACAAATACGAAAAGCACTGCAATTAGAACTATAGAGCACAAAGTAAGTATAATCTATAACATGCTATATAAATAAAGGAAAAACATTGAAAAAACAAAAGCGCTAAATGTACTAATTTCGAACACTCTACAACAAATACGAAAAGCACTGCAATTAGAACTATATAGAGCACAAAGTAAGTATAATCTATAACATCTATATAATATAAAGGAAAAACATTGAAAAAACAAAAGCGCTAAATGTACTAATTTCGAACACTCTACAACAAATACGAAAAGCATTGCAATTAGAACTATAGAGCACAAAGTAAGTATAATCTATAACATGCTATATAATATAAAGGAAAAACATTGAAAAACAAAAGCGCTAAATGTACTAATTTCGAACACTCTACAACAAATACGAAAAGCACTGCAATTAGAACTATAGAGCACAAAGTAAGTATAATCTATAACATGCTATATAATATAAAGGAAAAACATTGAAAAAACCAAAGCGCTAAATGTACTAATTTCGAACACTCTACAACAAATACGAAAACAATTACAATTAGAACTATATAGAGCACAAAGTAAGTATAATCTATAACATCTATATAATATAAAGGAAAAACATTGAAAAAACAAAAGCGCTAAATGTACTAATTTCGAACACTCTACAACAAATACGAAAAGCACTGCAATTAGAACTATAGAGCACAAAGTAAGTATAATCTATAACATGCTATATAATATAAAGGAAAAACATTGAAAAAACAAAAGCGCTAAATGTACTAATTTCGAACACTCTACAACAAATACGAAAAGCACTGCAATTAGAACTATAGAGCACAAAGTAAGTATAATCTATAACATGCTATATAATATAAAGGAAAAACATTGAAAAAACCAAAGCGCTAAATGTACTAATTTCGAACACTCTACAACAAATACGAAAACATTACAATTAGAACTATATAGAGCACAAAGTAAGTATAATCTATAACATGCTATATAATATAAAGGAAAAACATTGAAAAAACCAAAGCGCTAAATGTACTAATTTCGAACACTCTACAACAAATACGAAAACATTACAATTAGAACTATATAGAGCACAAAGTAAGTATAATCTATAACATGCTATATAATATAAAGGAAAAACATTGAAAAAACAAAAGCGCTAAATATACTAATTTCGAACACTCTACAACAAATACGAAAAGCACTGCAATTAGACTATATAGAGCACAAAGTAAGTATAATCTATAACATGCTATATAATATAAAGGAAAAACATTGAAAAAACAAAAGCGCTAAATGTACTAATTTCGAACACTCTACAACAAATACGAAAAGCATTGCAATTAGAACTATATAGAGCACAAAGTAAGTATAATCTATAACATGCTATATAATATAAAGGAAAAACATTGAAAAAACAAAAGCGCTAAATGTACTAATTTCGAACACTCTACAACAAATACGAAAAGCAATGCAATTAGAACTATAGAGCACAAAGTAAGTATAATCTATAACATGCTATATAATATAAAGGAAAAACATTGAAAAACAAAAGCGCTAAATGTACTAATTTCGAACACTCTACAACAAATACGAAAAGCACTGCAATTAGAACTATAGAGCACAAAGTAAGTATAATCTATAACATGCTATATAATATAAAGGAAAAACATTGAAAAAACAAAAGCGCTAAATGTACTAATTTCGAACACTCTACAACAAATACGAAAAGCATTGCAATTAGAACTATATAGAGCACAAAGTAAGTATAATCTATAACATGCTATATAATATAAAGGAAAAACATTGAAAAAACAAAAGCGCTAAATGTACTAATTTCGAACACTCTACAACAAATACGAAAAGCACTGCAATTAGAACTATAGAGCACAAAGTAAGTATAATCTATAACATGCTATATAATATAAAGGAAAAACATTGAAAAAAAAAAGCGCTAAATGTACTAATTTCGAACACTCTACAACAAATACGAAAAGCACTGCAATTAGAACTATATAGAGCACAAAGTAAGTATAATCTATAACATGCTATATAATATAAAGGAAAAACATTGAAAAAACAAAAGCGCTAAATGTACTAATTTCGAACACTCTACAACAAATACGAAAAGCACTGCAATTAGAACTATAGAGCACAAAGTAAGTATAATCTATAACATGCTATATAATATAAAGGAAAAACATTGAAAAAACAAAAGCGCTAAATGTACTAATTTCGAACACTCTACAACAAATACGAAAAACATTGCAATTAGAACTATATAGAGCACAAAGTAAGTATAATCTATAACATGCTATATAATATAAAGGAAAAACATTGAAAAAACAAAAGCGCTAAATGTACTAATTTCGAACACTCTACAACAAATACGAAAAGCACTGCAATTAGAACTATATAGAGCACAAAGTAAGTATAATCTATAACATGCTATATAATATAAAGGAAAAACATTGAAAAAACAAAAGCGCTAAATATACTAATTTCGAACACTCTACAACAAATACGAAAAGCACTGCAATTAGAACTATATAGAGCACAAAGTAAGTATAATCTATAACATGCTATATAATATAAAGGAAAAACATTGAAAAAAACAAAGCGCTAAATGTACTAATTTCGAACACTCTACAACAAATACGAAAAGCACTGCAATTAGAACTATAGAGCACAAAGTAAGTATAATCTATAACATGCTATATAATATAAAGGAAAAACATTGAAAAAACAAAAGCGCTAAATGTACTAATTTCGAACACTCTACAACAAATACGAAAAGCACTGCAATTAGAACTATATAGAGCACAAAGTAAGTATAATCTATAACATGCTATATAATATAAAGGAAAAACATTGAAAAAACAAAAGCGCTAAATGTACTAATTTCGAACACTCTACAACAAATACGAAAAGCACTGCAATTAGAACTATAGAGCACAAAGTAAGTATAATCTATAACATGCTATATAATATAAAGGAAAAACATTGAAAAAACAAAAGCGCTAAATATACTAATTTCGAACACTCTACAACAAATACGAAAAGCACTGCAATTAGAACTATATAGAGCACAAAGTAAGTATAATCTATAACATGCTATATAATATAAAGGAAAAACATTGAAAAAACAAAAGCGCTAAATGTACTAATTTCGAACACTCTACAACAAATACGAAAAGCATTGCAATTAGAACTATATAGAGCACAAAGTAAGTATAATCTATAACATGCTATATAATATAAAGGAAAAACATTGAAAAAACAAAAGCGCTAAATGTACTAATTTCGAACACTCTACAACAAATACGAAAAGCACTGCAATTAGAACTATAGAGCACAAAGTAAGTATAATCTATAACATGCTATATAATATAAAGGAAAAACATTGAAAAACAAAAGCGCTAAATGTACTAATTTCGAACACTCTACAACAAATACGAAAAGCACTGCAATTAGAACTATAGAGCACAAAGTAAGTATAATCTATAACATGCTATATAATATAAAGGAAAAACATTGAAAAAACAAAAGCGCTAAATGTACTAATTTCGAACACTCTACAACAAATACGAAAAGCATTGCAATTAGAACTATATAGAGCACAAAGTAAGTATAATCTATAACATGCTATATAATATAAAGGAAAAACATTGAAAAAACAAAAGCGCTAAATGTACTAATTTCGAACACTCTACAACAAATACGAAAACACTGCAATTAGAACTATAGAGCACAAAGTAAGTATAATCTATAACATGCTATATAATATAAAGGAAAAACATTGAAAAAACAAAAGCGCTAAATATACTAATTTCGAACACTCTACAACAAATACGAAAAGCACTGCAATTAGAACTATATAGAGCACAAAGTAAGTATAATCTATAACATGCTATATAATATAAAGGAAAACATTGAAAAAACAAAAGCGCTAAATGTACTAATTTCGAACACTCTACAACAAATACGAAAAGCATTACAATTAGAACTATATAGAGCACAAAGTAAGTATAATCTATAACATGCTATATAATATAAAGGAAAAACATTGAAAAAACAAAAGCGCTAAATGTACTAATTTCGAACACTCTACAACAAATACGAAAAGCACTGCAATTAGAACTATAGAGCACAAAGTAAGTATAATCTATAACATGCTATATAATATAAAGGAAAAACATTGAAAAAACAAAAGCGCTAAATGTACTAATTTCGAACACTCTACAACAAATACGAAAAGCACTGCAATTAGAACTATATAGAGCACAAAGTAAGTATAATCTATAACATGCTATATAATATAAAGGAAAAACATTGAAAAAACAAAAGCGCTAAATGTACTAATTTCGAACACTCTACAACAAATACGAAAAGCACTGCAATTAGAACTATAGAGCACAAAGTAAGTATAATCTATAACATGCTATATAATATAAAGGAAAAACATTGAAAAAACAAAAGCGCTAAATGTACTAATTTCGAACACTCTACAACAAATACGAAAAGCACTGCAATTAGAACTATATAGAGCACAAAGTAAGTATAATCTATAACATGCTATATAATATAAAGGAAAAACATTGAAAAAACAAAAGCGCTAAATGTACTAATTTCGAACACTCTACAACAAATACGAAAAGCACTGCAATTAGAACTATATAGAGCACAAAGTAAGTATAATCTATAACATGCTATATAATATAAAGGAAAAACATTGAAAAAACAAAAGCGCTAAATGTACTAATTTCGAACACTCTACAACAAATACGAAAAGCATTGCAATTAGAACTATAGAGCACAAAGTAAGTATAATCTATAACATGCTATATAATATAAAGGAAAAACATTGAAAAAACAAAAGCGCTAAATGTACTAATTTCGAACACTCTACAACAAATACGAAAAGCACTGCAATTAGAACTATATAGAGCACAAAGTAAGTATAATCTATAACATGCTATATAATATAAAGGAAAACATTGAAAAAACAAAAGCGCTAAATGTACTAATTTCGAACACTCTACAACAAATACGAAAAGCACTGCAATTAGAACTATAGAGCACAAAGTAAGTATAATCTATAACATGCTATATAATATAAAGGAAAAACATTGAAAAAACAAAAGCGCTAAATGTACTAATTTCGAACACTCTACAACAAATACGAAAAGCACTGCAATTAGAACTATAGAGCACAAAGTAAGTATAATCTATAACATGCTATATAATATAAAGGAAAAACATTGAAAAAACCAAAGCGCTAAATGTACTAATTTCGAACACTCTACAACAAATACGAAAAGCAATTGCAATTAGAACTATATAGAGCACAAAGTAAGTATAATCTATAACATGCTATATAATATAAAGGAAAAACATTGAAAAAACAAAAGCGCTAAATGTACTAATTTCGAACACTCTACAACAAATACGAAAAGCACTGCAATTAGAACTATATAGAGCACAAAGTAAGTATAATCTATAACATGCTATATAATATAAAGGAAAAACATTGAAAAAACAAAAGCGCTAAATGTACTAATTTCGAACACTCTACAACAAATACGAAAACAATTGCAATTAGAACTATATAGAGCACAAAGTAAGTATAATCTATAACATGCTATATAATATAAAGGAAAAACATTGAAAAAACAAAAGCGCTAAATGTACTAATTTCGAACACTCTACAACAAATACGAAAAGCACTGCAATTAGAACTATATAGAGCACAAAGTAAGTATAATCTATAACATGCTATATAATATAAAGGAAAAACATTGAAAAAACAAAAGCGCTAAATGTACTAATTTCGAACACTCTACAACAAATACGAAAAGCATTGCAATTAGAACTATAGAGCACAAAGTAAGTATAATCTATAACATGCTATATAATATAAAGGAAAAACATTGAAAAAACAAAAGCGCTAAATGTACTAATTTCGAACACTCTACAACAAATACGAAAAGCACTGCAATTAGAACTATATAGAGCACAAAGTAAGTATAATCTATAACATGCTATATAATATAAAGGAAAAACATTGAAAAAACAAAAGCGCTAAATGTACTAATTTCGAACACTCTACAACAAATACGAAAAGCATTGCAATTAGAACTATAGAGCACAAAGTAAGTATAATCTATAACATGCTATATAATATAAAGGAAAAACATTGAAAAAACAAAAGCGCTAAATGTACTAATTTCGAACACTCTACAACAAATACGAAAAGCACTGCAATTAGAACTATAGAGCACAAAGTAAGTATAATCTATAACATGCTATATATAATATAAAGGAAAAACATTGAAAAAACCAAAGCGCTAAATGTACTAATTTCGAACACTCTACAACAAATACGAAAACAATTACAATTAGAACTATATAGAGCACAAAGTAAGTATAATCTATAGCATGCTATATAATATAAAGGAAAAACATTGAAAAAACAAAAGCGCTAAATATACTTATTTCGAACACTCTACAACAAATACGAAAAGCACTGCAATTAGAACTATATAGAGCACAAAGTAAGTATAATCTATAACATGCTATATAATATAAAGGAAACACATTGAAAAAACAAAAGCGCTAAATGTACTAATTTCGAACACTCTACAACAAATACGAAAAGCATTACAATTAGAACTATATAGAGCACAAAGTAAGTATAATCTATACATGCTATATAATATAAAGGAAAAACATTGAAAAAACAAAAGCGCTAAATGTACTAATTTCGAACACTCTACAACAAATACGAAAAGCATTGCAATTAGAACTATAGAGCACAAAGTAAGTATAATCTATAACATGCTATATAATATAAAGGAAAAACATTGAAAAAACAAAAGCGCTAAATGTACTAATTTCGAACACTCTACAACAAATACGAAAAGCACTGCAATTAGAATATAGAGCACAAAGTAAGTATAATCTATAACATGCTATATAATATAAAGGAAAAACATTGAAAAACCAAAGCGCTAAATGTACTAATTTCGAACACTCTACAACAAATACGAAAACAATTACAATTAGAACTATATAGAGCACAAAGTAAGTATAATCTATAGCATGCTATATAATATAAAGGAAAAACATTGAAAAAACAAAAGCGCTAAATATACTATTTCGAACACTCTACAACAAATACGAAAAGCACTGCAATTAGAACTATATAGAGCACAAAGTAAGTATAATCTATAGCATGCTAAATAATATAAAGGAAACACATTGAAAAAACAAAAGCGCTAAATGTACTAATTTCGAACACTCTACAACAAATACGAAAAGCATTGCAATTAGAACTATATAGAGAGCACAAAGTAAGTATAATCTATAACATGCTATATAATATAAAGGAAAAACATTGAAAAAACAAAAGCGCTAAATGTACTAATTTCGAACACTCTACAACAAATACGAAAAGCATTGCAATTAGAACTATAGAGCACAAAGTAAGTATAATCTATAACATGCTATATAATATAAAGGAAAAACATTGAAAAAACAAAAGCGCTAAATGTACTAATTTCGAACACTCTACAACAAATACGAAAAATTACAATTAGAACTATATAGAGCACAAAGTAAGTATAATCTATACATGCTATATAATATAAAGGAAAAACATTGAAAAAACAAAAGCGCTAAATGTACTAATTTCGAACACTCTACAACAAATACGAAAAGCACTGCAATTAGAGACTATATAGAGCACAAAGTAAGTATAATCTATAGCATGCTATATAATATAAAGGAAACACATTAAAAAACAAAAGCGCTAAATGTACTAATTTCGAACACTCTACAACAAATACGAAAAGCACTTGCAATTAGAACTATAGAGCACAAAGTAAGTATAATCTATAACATGCTATATAATATAAAGGAAAAACATTGAAAAAACAAAAGCGCTAAATGTACTAATTTCGAACACTCTACAACAAATACGAAAAGCACTGCAATTAGAGCTATATAGAGCACAAAGTAAGTATAATCTATAACATGCTATATAATATAAAGGAAAACATTGAAAAAAAACAAAGCGCTAAATGTACTAATTTCGAACACTCTACAACAAATACGAAAAGCATTGCAATTAGAACTATAGAGCACAAAGTAAGTATAATCTATAACATGCTATATAATATAAAGGAAAAACATTGAAAAACCAAAAGCGCTAAATGTACTAATTTCGAACACTCTACAACAAATACGAAAAGCACTGCAATTAGACTATAGAGCACAAAGTAAGTATAATTCTATAACATGCTATATAATATAAAGGAAAAACATTGAAAAAAAACCAAAGCGCGCTAAATGTACTATTTCGAACACTCTACAACAAATACGAAAAACAATGCAATTAGAACTATAGAGCACAAAGTAAACATAATCTATAGCATGCTATATAATATAAAGGAAAAACATTGAAAAAAACAAAAGCGCTAAATGTACTAATTTCGACACTCTACAACAAATACGAAAAGCAATTGCAATTAGAACTATATAGAGCACAAAGTAAGTATAATCTATAACATGCTTATATAATATAAGGAAAAAATTGAAAAACAAAAGCGCTAAATATACTAATTTCGAACACTCTACAACAAATACGAAAAGCACTGCAATTAGAACTATATAGAGCACAAAGTAAGTATAATCTATAACATGCTATATAATATAAAGGAAAAACATATGAAAACAAAGCGCTAAATGTACTAATTTCGAACACTCACAACAAATACGAAAAGCATGCAATTAGAACTATATAGAGCACAAAGTAAGTATAATCTATAGCATGCTATATAAATAAAGGAAAAAACATTGAAAAAAAAAAGCGCTAAATGTACTAATTTCGAACACTCTACAACAAATACGAAAAGCACTGCAATTAGAACTATAGAGCACAAAGTAAGTATATAATCTATAACATGCTATATAATATAAAGGAAAAACATTGAAAAAACAAAAGCGCTAAATGTACTAATTTCGAACACTCTACAACAAATACGAAAAAGCACTGCAATTAGACTATATAGAGCACAAAGTAAGTATAATCTATAACATGCTATATAAATAAAAGGAAAAACATTGAAAAAACAAAAGCGCTAAATGTACTAATTTCGAACACTCTACAACAAATACGAAAAGCACTGCAATTAGAACTATATAGAGCACAAAGTAAGTATAATCTATAGCATGCTATATAATATAAAGGAAAAACATAAAAAAAACAAAAGCGCTAAAGTACTTATTTCGAACACTCTACAACAAATACGAAAAGCACTGCAATTAGAACTATATAGAGCACAAAGTAGTAAG
>NW_026137458.1:0-23011 GCF_009805555.1 Andrographis paniculata | reverse complement strand
GAAAAAAAAAGCGTAAATATACTAATTTCAAACACTCTACAACAAATACGAAAAGCACTGCAATTAGAACTATAGAGCACAAGTAAGTATAATCTATAACATGCTATATAAAGGAAAAACATTGAAAAAAACAAAAGCGCTAAATATACTAATTTCGAACACTCTATAAACAATACGAAAAGCACTGCAATTAGAACTATAGAGCACAAAGTTAGTATAATCTATAACATGCAATATAATAATAAAGGAAAAAATTGAAAAACAAAAGCGCTAAATATACTAAATTTGAACACTTACAACAAATACGAAAAGCACTGCAATTACAACTATAGAGCACAAAGTAAGTATAATCTTAACATGCTATATAATACAAAGGAAAAACATTGAAAAACAAAAAGCGCTAAATATACTAATTTCGAACACTCTACAATAAATACGAAAAGCACTGCAAATGGAACTATAGAGCACAAAGTAAGGTATAATCGATAACATGCTATATAATATAAAGGAAAAACATTGAAAAAACAAAAGCGCTAAATATACTAATTTCGAACACTCTACAACAAATACGAAAAGCACTGCAATTAGAAACTATAGAGCACAAAGTAAGTATAATCTATAACATGCTATATAATATAAAGGAAAAACATTAAAAAAAACAAAGCGCTAAATATAATTTAAAACTCACAACAAATACGAAAAGCACTGAAATTAGAAACTATAGAGCACAAAGTAAGTATAATCTATAACATGCTATATAATATAAAGGAAAAACATTGAAAAAACAAAAGCGCTAAATATACTAATTTCGAACACTCTACAACAAATACGAAAAGCACTGCAATTAGAACTATAGAGCACAAAGTAAGTATAATCTATAACATGCTATATAATATAAAGGAAAAACATTGAAAAAACAAAAGCGCTAAATATACTAATTTCGAACACTCTACAACAAATACGAAAAGCACTGCAATTAGAACTATAGAGCACAAAGTAAGTATAATCTATAACATGGTATATAATATAAAGGAAAAACATTGAAAAAAAAAAGCGCTAAATATACTAATTTCGAACACTCTACAACAAATACGAAAAGCACTGCAATTAGAACTATAGAGCACAAAGTAAGTATAATCTATAACATGCTATATAATATAAAGGAAAAACATTGAAAAAAAAAAGCGCTAAATATACTAATTTCGAAACACTCTACAACAAATACGAAAAGCACTGCAATTAGAACTATAGAGCACAAAGTAAGTATAATCTATAACATGCTATATAATACAAAGGAAAAACATTGAAAAAAACAAAAGCGCTAAATACAATAATTTCGAACACTCTACAAAATACGAAAAGCACTGCAATTAGAACTATAGAGCAAAGTAGTATAATCTATAACATGCTATATAATATAAAGGAAAAACATTGAAAAAACAAAAGCGCTAAATGTACTAATTTCGAACACTCTACAAAAATACGAAAAGCACTGCAATTAGAACTATAGAGCACAAATAAGTATAATCTATAACATGCTATATAATATAAAGGAAAAACATTGAAAAAACAAAAGCGCTAAATATACTAATTTCGAACACTCTACAACAAATACGAAAAGCACTGCAATTAGAACTATAGAGCACAAAGTAAGTATAATCTATACATGCTATATAATATAAAGGAAAAACATTGAAAAAACAAAGCGCTAAATATACTAATTTCGAACACTCTACAACAAATACGAAAAGCACTGCAATTAGAACTATAGAGCACAAAGTAAGTATAATCTATAACATGCTATTAATATAAAGGAAAAACATTGAAAAAACAAAAGCGCTAAAATACTAATTTCGAACACTCTACAACAAATACGAAAAGCACTGCAATTAGAACTATAGAGCACAAAGTAAGTATAATCTATAACATGCTATATAATATAAAGGAAAAACATTGAAAAAACAAAAGCGCTAAATATACTAATTTCGAACACTCTACAACAAATACGAAAAGCACTGCAATTAGAACTATAGAGCACAAAGTAAGTATAATCTATAACATGCTATATAATATAAAGGAAAAACATTGAAAAAACAAAAGCGCTAAATATACTAATTTCGAACACTCTACAACAAATACGAAAAGCACTGCAATTAGAACTATAGAGCACAAAGTAAGTATAATCTATAACATGCTATATAATAAAAAGGAAAAACATTGAAAAAACAAAAGCGCTAAATACAATAATTTCGAACACTCTACAACAAATACGAAAAGCACTGCAATTAGAACTATAGAGCACAAAGTTAGTATAATCTATAACATGCTATATATAAGTGAAAAACAAAAGCGCTAAATATACTAATTTTAAAACTCCAAACAAATACGAAAAGCACTGAAATTAAAATATAGAGCACAAAGTAAGTATAATCTATAACATGCTATATAATATAAAGGAAAAACATTGAAAAAAAAAGCGCTAAATATACTAATTTCGAACACTCTACAACAAATACGAAAAGCACTGCAATTAGAACTATAGAGCACAAAGTAAGTATAATCTATAACATGCTATATAATAAAGTAAAAACATTGAAAAAACAAAAGCAGTAAATATACTAATTTCGAACACTCTACAACAAATACGAAAAGCACTGCAATTAGAACTATAGAGCACAAAGTAAGTATAATCTATAACAAGCTATATAAAGGAAAAACATTGAAAAAACAAAAGCGCTAAATATACTAATTTCAAACACTCTACAAAAAATACGAAAAGCACTGCAATTAGAACTATAGAGCACAAAGTTAGTATAATCTATAACATGCTATATAATATAAAGGAAAAACATTGAAAAAACAAAAGCGCTAAATATACTAATTTCGAACACTCTACAACAAATACGAAAAGCACTGCAATTAGAACTATAGAGCACAAAGTAAGTATAATCTAACATGCTATATAATATAAAGGAAAAACATTGAAAAAACAAAAGCGCTAAATATACTAATTTCGAACACTCTACAACAAATACAAAAAGCACTGCAATTAGAACTATAGAGCACAAAGTAAGTATAATCTATAACATGCTATATAATATAAAGGAAAAACATTGAAAAAACAAAAGCGCTAAATATACTAATTTCGAACACTCTACAACAAATACGAAAAGCACTGCAATTAGAAACTATAGAGCACAAGTAAGTATAATCTATAACATGCTATATAATATAAAGGAAAAACATTGAAAAAACAAAAGCGCTAAATATACTAATTTCGAAAACTCTACAACAAATACGAAAAGCACTGCAATTAAACTATAGAGCACAAAGTAAGTATAATCTATAACATGCTATATAATATAAAGTAGAAAACATTGAAAAAAAAAAAGCGCTAAATATACTAATTTCGAACACTCTACAACAAATACGAAAAGCACTGCAATTAGAACTATAGAGCACAAAGTAAGTATAATCTATAACATGCTATATAATATAAAGGAAAAACATTGAAAAAACAAAAGCGCTAAATATACTAATTTCGAACACTCTACAACAAATACGAAAAGCACTGCAATTAGAACTATAGAGCACAAAGTAAGTATAATCTATAACATGCTATATAATATAAAGGAAAAACATTGAAAAAAAAAAGCGCTAAATATACTAATTTCGAACACTCTACAACAAATACGAAAAGCACTGCAATTAGAACTATAGAGCACAAAGTAAGTATAATCTATAACATGCTATATAATATAAAGGAAAAAACATTGAAAAAAAAAAAGCGCTAAATATACTAATTTCGAACACTCTACAACAAATACGAAAAGCACTGCAATTAGAACTATAGAGCACAAAGTAAGTATAATCTATAACATGCTATATATAAAAGGAAAAACATTGAAAAAACAAAAGCGCTAAATATACTAATTTCGAACACTCTACAACAAATACGAAAAGCACTGCAATTAGAACTATAGAGCACAAAGTAAGTATAATCTATAACATGCTATATAATATAAAGGAAAAACATTGAAAAAACAAAAGCGCTAAATATACTAATTTCGAACACTCTACAACAAATACGAAAAGCACTGCAATTAGAACTATAGAGCACAAAGTAAGTATAATCTATAACATGCTATATAATATAAAGGAAAAACATTGAAAAAACAAAAGCGCTAAATACAATAATTTCGAACACTCTACAACAAATACGAAAAGCACTGCAATTAGAACTATAGAGCACAAGTAAGTATAATCTATAACATGCTATATAATATAAAGGAAAAACATTGAAAAAACAAAAGCGCTAAATATACTAATTTCGAACACTCTACAACAAATACGAAAAGCACTGCAATTAGAACTATAGAGCACAAAGTAAGTATAATCTATAACATGCTATATAAAGGAAAAACATTGAAAAAAAACAAAAGCGCTAAATATACTAATTTCGAACACTCTACAACAAATACGAAAAGCACTGCAATTAGAACTATAGAGCACAAAGTAAGTATAATCTATAACATGCTATATAATATAAAGGAAAACATTGAAAAAAAAAAAGCGCTAAATATACTAATTTCGAACACTCTACAACAAATACGAAAAGCACTGCAATTAGAACTATAGAGCACAAAGTAAGTATAATCTATAACATGCTATATAAAGGAAAAACATTGAAAAAACAAAAGCGCTAAATATACTAATTTCGAACACTCTACAACAAATACGAAAAGCACTGCAATTAGAACTATAGAGCACAAAGTAAGTATAATCTATAACATGCTATATAATATAAAGGAAAAACATTGAAAAAACAAAAGCGCTAAATATACTAATTTCGAACACTCTACAACAAATACGAAAAGCACTGCAATTAGAACTATAGAGCACAAAGTAAGTATAATCTATAACATGCTATATAATATAAAGGAAAAACATTGAAAAAAACAAAGCGCTAAATACACTAATTTCGAACACTCTACAACAAATACGAAAAGCACTGCAATTAGAACTATAGAGCAGAAAGTATAATCTATAACATGCTATATAATATATAAGGAAAAACATTGAAAAAACAAAAGCGCTAAATATACTAATTTCGAACACTCTACAACAAATACGAAAAGCACTGCAATTAGAACTATAGAGCACAAAGTAAGTATAATCTATAACATGCTATATAAAGGAAAAACATTGAAAAACAAAAGCGCTAAATATACTAATTTCGAACACTCTACAACAAATACGAAAAGCACTGCAATTAGAACTATAGAGCACAAAGTAAGTATAATCTATAACATGCTATATAATATAAAGGAAAAACATTGAAAAAACAAAAGCGCTAAATATACTAATTTCGAACACTCTACAACAAATACGAAAAGCACTGCAATTAGAACTATAGAGCAAAAAGTAAGTATAATCTATAACATGCTATATAATATAAAGGAAAAAACAAAAGCGCTAAATATACTAATTTTTAACACTCTACAACAAATACAAAAAGCACTGAAATTAAACTATAGAGCACAAAGTAAGTATAATCTATAACATGCTATATAATAAAAGAAAAACATTGAAAAAACAAAAGCGCTAAATATACTAATTTCAAACACTCTACAACAAATACGAAAAGCACTGCAATTAGAACTATAGAGCAGAAAGTATAATCTATAACATGCTATATAATATAAAGGAAAAACATTGAAAAAACAAAAGCGCTAAATATACTAATTTCGAACACTCTACAACAAATACGAAAAGCACTGCAATTAGAACTATAGAGCACAAAGTAAGTATAATCTATAACATGCTATATAAAGGGAAAAACATTGAAAAAACAAAAGCGCTAAATATACTAATTTCGAACACTCTACAACAAATACGAAAAGCACTGCAATTAGAACTATAGAGCACAAAGTAAGTATAATCTATAACATGCTATATAATATAAAGGAAAACATTGAAAAAACAAAAGCGCTAAATATACTAATTTCGAACACTCTACAACAAATACGAAAAGCACTGCAATTAGAACTATAGAGCACAAAGTAAGTATAATCTATAACATGCTATATAAATTAAAGGAAAAACATTGAAAAAACAAAAGCGCTAAATACACTAATTTCGAACACTCTACAACAAATACGAAAAGCACTGCAATTAGAACTATAGAGCAGAAAGTATAATCGATAACATGCATATAATATAAAGGAAAAACATTGAAAAAACAAAAGCGCTAAATATACTAATTTCGAACACTCTACAACAAATACGAAAAGCACTGCAATTAGAACTATAGAGCACAAAGTAAGTATAATCTATAACAGCTATATAAAGGAAAAACATTGAAAAAACAAAAGCGCTAAATATACTAATTTCGAACACTCTACAACAAATACGAAAAGCACTGCAATTAGAACTATAGAGCACAAAGTAAGTATAATCTATAACATGCTATATAATATAAAGGAAAAACATTGAAAAAACAAAAGCGCTAAATATACTAATTTCGAACACTCTACAACAAATACGAAAAGCACTGCAATTAGAAACTATAGAGCACAAAGTAAGTATAATCTATAACATGCTATATATAATAAAAAAAAAAACAAAAGCGCTAAATATACTAATTTCGAACACTCTACAACAAATACAAAAAGCACTGAAATTAAAACTATAGAGCACAAAGTAAGTATAATCTATAACATGCTATATAATAAAAGGAAAAACATTGAAAAAACAAAAGCGCTAAATATACTAATTTCGAACACTCTACAACAAATACGAAAAGCACTGCAATTAGAACTATAGAGCAGAAAGTATAATCTATAACATGCTATATAATATAAAGGAAAAACATTGAAAAAAACAAAAGCGCTAAATATACTAATTTCGAACACTCTACAACAAATACGAAAAGCACTGCAATTAGAACTATAGAGCACAAAGTAAGTATAATCTATAACATGCTATATAAAGGAAAAACATTGAAAAAACAAAAGCGCTAAATATACTAATTTCGAACACTCTACAACAAATACGAAAAGCACTGCAATTAGAACTATAGAGCACAAAGTTAGTATAATCTATAACATGCAATATAATATAAAGGAAAAGCATTGAAAAAACGAAAGCGCTAAATATACTAATTTCGAACACTCTACAACAAATACGAAAAGCACTGCAATTAGAACTATAGAGCACAAAGTAAGTATAATCTATAACATGCTATATAATACAAAGGAAAAACATTGAAAAAACAAAAGCGCTAAATACAATAATTTCGAACACTCTACAACAAATACGAAAAGCACTGCAATTAGAACTATAGAGCAGAAAGTATAATCTATAACATGCAATATAATATATAGGAAAAACATTGAAAAAAACAAAAGCGCTAAATATACTAATTTCGAACACTCAACAACAAATACGAAAAGCACTGCAATTAGAACTATAGAGCACAAAGTAAGTATAATCTATAACAAGCTATATAAAGGAAAAACATTGAAAAAACAAAAGCGCTAAATATACTAATTTCGAACACTCTACAACAAATACGAAAAGCACTGCAATTAGAACTATAGAGCACAAAGTTAGTATAATTTATAACATGCAATATAATATAAAGGAAAAACATTGAAAAAACGAAAGCGCTAAATATACTAATTTCGAACACTCTACAACAAATACGAAAAGCACTGCAATTAGAACTATAGAGCACAATGTAAGTATAATCTATAACATGCTATATAAGACAAAGGAAAAACATTGAAAAAACAAAAGCGCTAAATACAATAATTTCGAACACTCTACAACAAATACGAAAAGCACTGCAATTGGAACTATTGAGCAGAAAGTATAATCGATAACATGCTATATAATATAAAGGAAAAATATTGAAAAAACAAAAGCTCAAAATATACTAATTTCGAACACTCTACAACAAATACGAAAAGCACTGCAATTAGAAACTATAGAGCACAAAGTAAGTATAATCGATAACATGCTATATAATATAAAGGAAAAACATTAAAAAAACAAAAGCGCTAAATATACAAATTTTTAAAACTCCACAACAAATACGAAAAGCACTGAAATTATAACTATAGGGCACAAAGTAATTATAATCTATAACATGCTATATAATATAAAGTAGAAACGTTGAAAAAACAAAAGCGCTAAATATAGTAATTTCGAACACTCTACAACAAATACGAAAAGCACTGCAATTAGAACTATAGAGCACAAAGTAAGTATAATCTATAACATGCTATATAATATAAAGGAAAAAAATTGAAAAAACAAAAGCGCTAAGTATACTAATTTCGAACACTCTACAACAAATACGAAAAGCACTGCAATTAGAACTATAGAGCACAATGTAAGTATAATCTATAACAAGCTATATAAAGGAAAAACATTAAAAAAACAAAAGCGCTAAATATACTAATTTCGAACACTCTACAAAAAATACGAAAAGCACTGCAATTAGAACTATAGAGCACAAAGTTAGTATAATTTATAACATGCAATATAATATAAAGGAAAAGCATTGAAAAAACGAAAGCGCTAAATATACTAATTTTGAACACTCTACAACAAATACGAAAAGCACTGCAATTAGAACTATAGAGCACAAAGTAACTATAATCTATAACATGCTATATAAGACAAAGGAAAAACATTGAAAAAACAAAAGCGCTAAATACAATAATTTCGAGCACTCTACAATAAATAGGAAAAGCACTGCAATTGGAACTATTGAGCACAAAGTTAGTATAATCGATAACATGCTATATAATATAAAGGAAAAATATTGAAAAAACAAAAGCGCTAAACATACTAATTTCAAACACTCTACAACAAATACGAAAAGCACTGCAGTTAGAAACTATAGAGCACAAAGTAAGTATAATCGATAACATGCTATATAATATAAACGAAAAATATTGAAAAAAAAAAGCGCTAAATATACAAATTTTTAAAACTCCACAACAAATACGAAAAGCACTGAAATTATAACTATAGGGCACAAAGTAAGTATAATCTATAACATGCTATATAATATAAAGTAAAAACATTGAAAAAATAAAAGCGCTAAATATAGTAATTTCGAACACTCTACAACAAATACGAAAAGCACTGCAATTAGAACTATAGAGCACAAAGTAAGTATAATCTATAACATGCTATATAATATAAAGGAAAAACATTGAAAAAACGAAAGCGCTAAGTATACTAATTTCGAAAACTCTACGACAAATACGAAAAGCACTGCAATTGGAACTATTGAGCAGAAAGTAGTATAATCGATAACATGCTATATAATATAAAGGAAAAATATTGAAAAACCAAAAGTGCTAAATATACTAATTTCGAACACTCTACAACAAATACGAAAAGCACTGCAGTTAGAAACTATAGAGCAAAAAGTAAGTATAATCGATAACATGCTATATAATATAAAGGAAAAACAAAAGCGCTAAATATACAAATTTTTAAAACTCCACAACAAATACAAAAAGCACTGAAATTAAAACTATAGAGCACAAAGTAAGTATAATCTATAACATGCTATATAATGAAAAGTAAAAACATTGAAAAAACAAAAGCACTAAATATACTACTTTCAAACACTCTACAACAAATAAGAAAAGCACTGCAATTGGAACTATTGAGCAGAAAGTATAATCGATAACATGCAATATAATATATAGGAAAAATATTGAAAAAACAAAAGCGCAAAATATACTAATTTCGAACACTCTACAACAAATACGAAAAGCACTGCAATTAGAATTATAGAGCAGAAAGTAAGTATAATCTATAACAAGCTATATAAAGGAAAAACATTGAAAAAACAAAAGCGCTAAATATACTAATTTGGAACACTCTACAACAAATACGAAAAGCACTGCAATTAGAACTATAGAGCACAAAGTTAGTATAATTTATATCATGCAATATAATATAAAGGAAAAGCATTGAAAAAACGAAAGCGCTAAATATACTAATTTTGAACACTCTACAACAAATACGAAAAGCACTGAAATTAGAACTATAGAGCACAATGTAAGTATAATCTCTAACATGCTATATAAGACAAAGGAAAAACATTGAAAAAACAAAAGCGCTAAATACAATAATTTCGAGCACTCTACAATAAATACGAAAAGCACTGCAATTGGAACTATTGAGCAGAAAGTATAATCGATAACATGCAATATAATATATAGGAAAAATATTGAAAAAATAAAAGCGCAAAATATACTAATTTCGAACACTCAACAACAAATACGAAAAGCACTGCAATTAGAATTATAGAGCACAAAGTAAGTATAATCTATAACAAGCTATATAAAGGAAAAACATTGAAAAAACAAAAGCGCTAAATATACTAATTTGGAACACTCTATAACAAATACGAAAAGCACTGCAATTAGAACTATAGAGCACAAAGTTAGTATAATTTATATCATGCAATATAATATAAAGGAAAAGCATTGAAAAAACGAAAGCGCTAAATATACTAATTTTGAACACTCTACAACAAATACGAAAAGCACTGCAATTAGAACTATAGAGCACAATGTAAGTATAATCTATAACATGCTATATAAGACAAAGGAAAAACATTGAAAAAACAAAAGCGCTAAATACAATAATTTCGAGCACTCTATAATAAATACGAAAAGCACTGCAATTGGATCTATTGAGCAGAAAGTATAATCGATAACATGCTATATAATATAAAGGAAAAATATTGAAAAAACAAAAGCGCAAAATATACTAATTTCGAACACTCTACAACAAATACGAAAAGCACTGCAGATAGAAACTATAGAGCACAAAGTAATTATAATCGATAACATTCTATATAATATAAAGGAAAAATATTAAAAAAACAAAAGCGCTAAATATACAAATTTTTAAAACTCCACAACAAATACGAAAAGCACTGAAATTATAACTACAGGGCACAAAGTAATTATAATCTATAACATGCTATATAATATAAAGTAGAAACGTTGAAAAAACAAAAGCGCTAAATATAGTAATTTCGAACACTCTACAACAAATACGAAAAGCACTGCAATTAGAACTATAGAGCACAAAGTAAGTATAATCTATAACATGCTATATAATATAAAGGAAAAAAATTGAAAAAACAAAAGCGCTAAGTATACTAATTTCGAACACTCTACAACAAATACGAAAAGTACTGCAATTAGAACTATAGAGCACAATGTAAGTATAATCTATAACAAGCTATATAAAGGAAAAACATTGAAAAAACAAAAGCGCTAAATATACTAATTTCGAACACTCTACAAAAAATACGAAAAGCACTGCAACTAGAACGATAGAGCACAAAGTTAGTATAATTTATAATATGCAATATAATATAAAGGAAAAGCATTGAAAAAACGAAAGCGCTAAATATACTAATTTTGAACACTCTACAACAAATACGAAACGCACTGCAATTAGAACTATAGAGCACAAAGTAACTATAATCTATAACATGCTATATAAGACAAAGGAAAAACATTGAAAAAACAAAAGCGCTAAATACAATAATTTCGAGCACTCTACAATAAATAGGAAAAGCACTGCAATTGGAAGTATTGAGCACAAAGTTAGTATAATCGATAACATGCTATATAATATAAAGGAAAAATATTGAAAAAACAAAAGCGCTAAACATACTAATTTCAAACACTCTACAACAAGTACGAAAAGCACTGCAGTCAGAAACTATAGAGCACAAAGTAAGTATAATCGATAACATGCTATATAATATAAACGAAAAATATTGAAAAAAAAAAGCGCTAAATATACAAATTTTTAAAACTCCACAACAAATACGAAAAGCACTGAAATTATAACTATAGGGCACAAAGTAAGTATAATCTATAACATGCTATATAATATAAAGTAAAAACATTGAAAAAATAAAAGCGCTAAATATAGTAATTTCGAACACTCTACAACAAATACGAAAAGCACTGCAATTAGAACTATAGAGCACAAAGTAAGTATAATCTATAACATGCTATATAATATAAAGGAAAAACATTGAAAAAACGAAAGCGCTAAGTATACTAATTTCGAAAACTCTACGACAAATACGAAAAGCACTGCAATTGGAACTATTGAGCAGAAAGTTAGTATAATCGATAACATGCTATATAATATAAAGGAAAAATATTGAAAAAACAAAAGTGCTAAATATACTAATTTCGAACACTCTACAACAAATACGAAAAGCACTGCAGTTAGAAACTATAGAGCAAAAAGTAAGTATAATCGATAACATGCTATATAATATAAAGGAAAAACAAAAGCGCTAAATATACAAATTTTTAAAACTCCACAACAAATACAAAAAGCACTGAAATTAAAACTATAGAGCACAAAGTAAGTATAATCTATAACATGCTATATAATGAAAAGTAAAAACATTGAAAAAACAAAAGCACTAAATATACTACTTTCAAACACTCTACAACAAATAAGAAAAGGACTGCAATTAGAACTATAGAGCACAATGTAAGTATAATCTATAACAAGCTATATAAAGGAAAAACATTTAAAAAACAAAAGCGCTAAATATACTAATTTCGAACACTCTACAAAAAATACGAAAAGCACTGCAATTAGAACGATAGAGCACAAAGTTAGTATAATTTATAATATGCAATATAATATACGGACAATTGGGGTTAAATGCCCAATTTCACAAATTGATTTAAGATCAGTCCCTTTTTCTAATTTATTATACTGCAGTTCCCCCTTTTCTTTTTTTCTTTGTTCTCACTCCCCACCATCCCAATTCTCTCTCCATCCTCTAAATCACTCTCTCCACCCTCTAAATCGTTTTAGATTTCGCACGAAAGTGGGGCATTTATCGGCGATTTTGAAATCCACAGTGCCATCTGATGGGCTAGTTTCCGGCGCGCTCGAAGACCCATTTCTCTCCTCATATCTTTTGTCATCACCCAGGTTGTCATCTGTCCGTGGCGAAGATTGAAATCGATGTTTTTGCAAGGTTAGTTACTCTATTTCGATTGGATAGGTTGAGTAGGTTTTGGGTTAGAAAAAAAGTTGTTATTTTGTAGAAAATGTTGCTAGAAGCCTTTTGGTTATGTTAAACAAGTAGGTTTTATTGTAGATATGAAGCAGTGATTTTGTGATTTGAGAAATTTTTAGTGAATTTTTTTTAAATTTTAAAGAAAAATATCGAACCATTAAAAATTTGTCGCTATTCATTCTTGCGCGTGATTCACTACATTAGTAAAATTTTATTAGTGAGGTTTGTATATATATACATAAGCCTGGACTTCTAAGATTCTATTAATTTTGTAAAACTTCCCAAAGTGTAAATTGTTTTGCAATTTTGTATTTGATCAAATACAAATGGAGCTGAAGCGTTACTACAGAATTAAAACTTAATAATAAATAAATTTGTTTTATCTATATTTATCCAATTTCAATTGATCTTGATACTGTGCTGATCAATAATTTGGTTCTAATTAAGAACATAAATTATTATCATATATTTAAATTTTGTTTGACTTTTTATTTCCAAAACAAATGTCTGAGTTTTGCTTGACTTTATATTTCCAAAACAAATGTCTGTCGTATACTGTATGTCTACTTTGCGGAGCATTATAGACTTGATAGTGCAATAGAATTATAAAACCAATATATTGTGTGATGACTTGCTTAATTTAAGCATATATTTGACTTGAACAAACTATGGATGAGGCTAAAATACTGAATAATATAAATTGAGAGAAAGATTGGTTTTCATCCTCTGAATATTAGAAATTTGAGCATGAAGGAGTAGAACCATTATTTAATTTATGTACTCCTAAATGTTGCATTAAGTTGCTTCAATAGTCTGATGTTGATATTATGGGAAAAAGTATTGTGGTGATTGGTAAGATTAACATTGTTGGATTGCTTGCAACATTACATTACTTCCCAAGTATTGATATATATATTATTTAATTGATCTTAGTGTTGTAGGTTTAGATTAGTGTGTAAAGATATATATCCATGTAATTTAATTGGGCAATTAATTATATAATTATATATTTTTTCTAATTTACTGAACTCCAACATTTTATCCATTTATGGCAGAGGCGCACCATGCTACGGTGACTATTCTTCATCAATTTGCCAAAAATCCAGAACAAATTTTATGTGGAGCTGATATCTTAATTGCAGCTACAGAAGTATCCAATTTGGTCCATGGTAATTGGTTAAAGCCAGGCGCGGTTGTTGTAGACTTTTTTAAGGTGTAATTTTATATTTTTATAGGATGTTTGTCAATCCTTTCATTGTAATTATTTTTGATGTGCTAGACATAATGTAATATCGTATATAAATATACAACAGTAAAAGTGTTGCATTGATGCTATTTTGTAAATTACGGGTATGTGATGATGATCTTTTATATATGATTCGTTAACAATAGAGGTTTCTTAAAATGTAACACAGGTACACAAATTGTGGGTTAGTATTTTGTTTATTTTGAAGAATATATAGTTGATGTCACGAAACACATGGGTCTGTAGCGTATTACCCATTTAAAAATTATAGTAAATTTATGTTAATTAATTTTCTAAATGGAAAAAAGTAAGTAGTATTTTGTGTTGCATTCGTTAGACCCATGCTAAAAGAGTTATAAATTCGTGTTCTTATCGAAGTCTATCGAGCTCACTTTATTTCCTTGAGTACATTGAAACGAGCATTTATTTAAAGTATGCAGCTACATAATTACCCACTTATGTCATAATGTTACATTCTTTATATACATGAAAGCAGAGCCTGGGTACATAATTTGATAAGAATTGGTACATTAAAATCAATAGGGGGTACATTGGAGCCATGCTGAAGTACTTGCCTACTCAACCAAGTTATACTTTTTTAAAATGTTCCGAGCTAATTGATATTGAGTTTATAAGTGTGTAATAGTTTGGATTATTATGTCATGGGTCAAAATATTTTAGATAAGATGTGTTGTCCAATTACGCAAAAAACACTTGCAGTCCTAATAGTATATTACAACTAGCGTTTTCACTTAAATGTTGTTGTTTGTGCTATGGTGAAGATTATTATATAATAAGTCTAAAAATTTTCAATTCATGACAACAATCATGTATTCTAACAACTAATATAATTTAACTTAATCATTTATAGCTTGTTTAGTCATCTACAAGTGGATGTTTGAGTATAATTCTACATATATACAATATAATTAAGTCATTTTTTTACTTGTTTAGCCATCTATAGTAAATATATGTTGTTTATCTCTTTATATAATTTAGGGTGTCATGGAAATACTATCACGATGAATTCATCCCTGATTACCGACAATAAATGAATATTTTGAACAAAAAATGGTCGGTTACCTAAGCACAAGTTACCAAGGTATATATACTCGATATTGAAGCATGTGATACCAATATTATCGGTACATAAGATCTGCGCTAGGGCATATCGGTATTTGATGCAGGTATGTTAGGTAGGTATAAATAATGGTTGCTTAGGTAATATTTGTGTAGTAGCAGGTAGTCATGAATGTGCTTGATTGTAGTTGATCCTCTTATGGAGGGGCCAATTCACGAACTCGATGTGAGTACTTCTTCTCCCAGCCCCGATGAAAAAATTTAGGCATGGTACGTTTATATTCGACAGCACATGCCCACACTTTTCAATGGCAAAACGATAAAACATGTACAAGTAACAATCAATCATAGTTTAACTAAGTCTTTTATGACTTGTTTAGTCATATATAGTAAATATGTATTGTTTATCTTTACATACAGTTCTGGGATTCACAGGAATACTATAATAATACATCAATCCCTGATTACCGACAATAATTGAATGTTTTAAATAAAGAACGGTCGATTTCACAAACACAAGTTACCAGAGCATAGATACTCATTACGAGAGCATATGAGATCATATTACAGGTACGTAAAAACTATTGCGGGGTATGTCTTTAATGCAGGTATGTAACAATGTGCTCCGCGTACGAGCATTGACAATCAAAGTATGATTGAAGTTGCTTTATTATTTGTGTAGTAGTAGATATCCTTAAAAATGTGGTCAACTTTAGTCAATCCGTTGACGGATGAGACAATTAAGGAAGTCGGTGAGAGAACTTCCTCTAGTAGCCTCGGTGGAAAGGTTTAGGTATAGTACATTTACATTCAACAACTTATGTCATATTTTTCAATAGCATGATCACAAAGCATGTAACGTTATTCAATGGGTGTAATATAATTACTTTATGCATCGATAGAATATAACCGGTTGGATCCGCTGGCATATTTTACAGTAGTAAGTGGTATATACCTCTATTACACAGGTATATAATGAAATAGTAGAGGTTTGTAAATATATTCTGAAGGTATAATAATAATGTACTGAGGTATTTGATGATGCAGCTCTGTAGGAACAAATGATAAATATAAATATCCTGTTATTTCTACGGCATTTGAATTCTATTATTGGGTAATCAGTTAGAGTTCTAATAGTTGATTAAAACTCGTTGTTGTTGCTAAGTACAACCATTACCTATATAGCACAACTAAACACCAAATTTCCACATGCCACACAATTACATTGCTATTATGAAGTTATATACGTTAATACTAGAGGTATGTATATGTATAATGCAAGGATGTTGGTAATGGACGGAGCTATCTGGTGATGCTAACATGTGGAAACAAATGGTAAATATAATATCATGTTGTTTCTATAATGTCAGCTCCGATGTTGAATAACGTGGGCTCCGGGCTAAAGTTATTAATCAAGGCAAGCAGACGCTGCCATTACAACCTCATTTTTGGGCAGTCCAAAAAATGACCGAATGGAATCATTTTGATGGCACTAATGTATTCATCCAATATGCGTTTCTTTATTTTCTCCACCTCGTTGTGAGAAAATGGTATTGCAAATCGGATGATAACCTATTTGTATTCCTTCACCGGTTTGTAAATAAATACTACCAGTCCACATTACCCGAACCTCAAATTTATTTAAAAGATTATCAGAATTTATCAGGAGTACGTAACAACACATTTCGATACATAGTAGTCTCATAAAAGTATATTACTTAGAAAACTAGACTTGAAACATGCAACTCGGGGTACTTAACAATACTATATTTGTCAACCCACAAACATGACTAATTACCGAACAATCAAACAAAAAAACTAAAACTGTAACTAAGCAAAATGTACATCTACAAAATTAAAAAAAATAATAAATAAAATAAATAAAATCATCCAAAATTAGTGCCAAAATAAAACACTCAACTCGGTGTATCTAGGCTACGAACGATTTCAAATCCGATTAACAAAGAAAACTACACCGATCACTTAGGGCTTCTCAACACCAAACCAATGCATACAAACACGGGATCAAGACTTACACCCCAAATAATCGAACAAACTACGGTATAAAATATCAATGTCAAAAAATCAAAACTTTAAAAAGATCCAACCAGACACTTACTTATTCGAGCTTGTTTTGGGGAATGGGAGCGGTTTGTTGTTTTCGTCACACTTTTGCACTGAATCGGTTGTTACTTGATCGTCGGAGGTTGGAGAGCCTCTGTTCGCCTAAAAATGGAAGAAAAATGGTTTAAAATCGATGTGAGAGGAGTTATGAGAGGTTTCACGTCTTTACCCCTATTAATCGTAAATTAATTGTTTTTTTTTTAATTCACAAAAAAAAGGTACGCGATTTCTAATTAGAAGTATATAAGGTTATAATGGGGGTAGAGCGGGAAGTAATATAGGTATATATTACAACATTTGAAGTATTGATCAACCTATTTCGAGTACATGTTGCATATACAACGTGATTGAAGGAAAAATACACATTAGGGAGTTATAACAAACCTAATTCATAAAGTAGGGACTGCGGTCTAAATAATTTTCAATAGGGACTGAATTGCAAGTGTATTTGTCTGACAGGAATTTTAGTCCAACTTCCCCTATAATATAAAGGAAAAGCATTGAAAAAACGAAAGCGCTAAATATACTAATTTTGAACACTCTACAACAAATACGAAAAGCACTGCAATTAGAACTATAGAGTACAAAGTAACTATAATCTATAACATGCTATATAATATAAAGGAAAAACATTGAAAAAACAAAAGCGCTAAATATAGTAATTTCGAACACTCTACAACAAATACGAAAAGCACTGAAATTAAAACTATAGAGCACAAAGTAAGTATAATCTATAACATGCTATATAATGAAAAGTAAAAACATTGAAAAAACAAAAGCACTAAATATACTAATTTCAAACACTCTACAACAAATACGAAAAGCACTTCAATTAGAACTATAGAGCACAATGTAAGTATAATCTATAACAAGCTATATAAAGGAAAAACATTTAAAAAACAAAAGCGCTAAATATACTAATTTCGAACACTCCACAAAAAATACGAAAAGCACTGCAATTAGAACGATAGAGCACAAAGTTAGTATAATTTATAATATGCAATATAATATAAAGGAAAAGCATTGAAAAAACGAAAGCGCTAAATATACTAATTTTGAACACACTACAACAAATACGAAAAGCACTGCAATTAGAACTATAGAGTACAAAGTATCTATAATCTATAACATGCTATATAATATAAAGGAAAAACATTGAAAAAACAAAAGCGCTAAATATAGTAATTTCGAACACTCTACAACAAATACGAAAAGCACTGCAATTAGAACTATAGAGCACAAAGTAAGTATAATCTATAACATGCTATATAATATAAAGGAAAAACATTGAAAAAACAAAAGCGCTAAGTATACTAATTTCGAACACTCTACAACAAATACGAAAAGCACTGCAATTAGAACTATAGAGCACAAAGTAAGTATAATCGATAACATGCTATATAATATAAAGGAAAAACATTGAAAAAACAAAAGCGCTAAGTATACTAATTTCGAACACTCTACAACAAATACGAAAAGCACTGCAATTAGAACTATAGAGCACAAAGTAAGTATAATCGATAATATGCTATATAATATAAAGGAAAAACATTGAAAAAACAAAAGCGCTAAATATACTAACTTCGAACACTCTACAACAAATACGAAAAGCACTGCAATTAGAACTATAGAGCACAAAGTAAGTATAATCTATAACATGCTATATAATACAAAGGAAAAACATTGAAAAAACAAAAGCGCTAAATACAATAATTTCGAGCACTCTACAATAAATACTAAAAGCAATGCAATTGGAACTATTGAGCAGAAAGTTAGTATAATCGATAACATGCTATATAATATAAAGGAAAAACAAAAGCAATAAATATACAAATTTTTAAAACTCCACAACAAATACGAAAAGCACAGAAATTAAAACTATAGAGCACAAAGTAAGTATAATCTATAACATGCTATATAATATAAAGTAAAAACATTAAAAAAAAAAGCGCTAAATATAGTAATTTCGAACACTCTACAACAAATACGAAAAGCACTGCAATTAGAACTATAGAGCACAAAGTAAGTATAATCTATAACATGCTATATAATGAAAAGTAAAAACATTGAAAAAACAAAAGCAGTAAATATACTAATTTCAAACACTCTACAACAAATAAGAAAAGCACTGCAATTAGAACTATAGAGCACAAAGTAAGTATAATCTATAACAAGCTATATAAAGGAAAAACATTGAAAAAACAAAAGCGCTAAATATACTAATTTCAAACACTCTATAAAAAATACGAAAAGCACTGCAATTAGAACTATAGAGCACAAAGTTAGTATGATTTATAACATGCAATATCATATAAAGGAAAAGCATTGAAAAAACGAAAGCGCTAAATATACAAAATTTGAACACTCTACAACAAATACGAAAAGCACTGCAATTACAACTATAGAGCACAATGTAAGTATAATCTTAACATGCTATATAAGACAAAGGAAAAACATTGAAAAAACAAAAGCGCTAAATACAATAATTTCGAGCACTCTACAATAAATACGAAAAGCACTGCAAATGGAACTATTGAGCACAAAGTTAGTATAATCGATAACATGCTATATAATATAAAGGAAAAATATTGAAAAAACAAAAGCGCTAAATATACTAATTTCGAACACTCTACAACAAATACGAAAAGCACTGCAGTTAGAAACTATAGAGCACAAAGTAAGTATAATCGATAACATGCTATATAATATAAAGGAAAAACATTAAAAAAAAAAAGCGCTAAATATACTAATTTTTAAAACTCCACAACAAATACGAAAAGCACTGAAATTATAACTATAGGGCACAAAGTAATTATAATCTATAACATGCTATATAATATAAAGTAGAAACGTTGAAAAAACAAAGCGCTAAATATAGTAATTTCGAACACTCTACAACAAATACGAAAAGCACTGCAATTAGAACTATAGAGCACAAAGTAAGTATAATCTATAACATGCTATATAATATAAAGGAAAAACATTGAAAAAACAAAAGCGCTAAGTATACTAATTTCGAACACTCTACAACAAATACGAAAAGCACTGCAATTAGAACTATAGAGCACAAAGTAAGTATAATCGATAACATGCTATATAACATAAAGGAAAAACATTGAAAAAAAAAAGCGCTAAATATACTAATTTCGAACACTCTACAACAAATACGAAAAGCACTGCAATTAGAACTATAGAGCACAAAGTAAGTATAATCTATAACATGCTATATAATATAAAGGAAAAACATTGAAAAAAAAAGCACTAAATATACTAATTTCGAACACTCTACAACAAATACGAAAAGCACTGCAATTAGAACTATAGAGCACAAAGTAAGTATAATCTATAACATGCTATATAATAAAGGAAAAACATTGAAAAAACAAAGCGCTAAATACAATAATTTCGAACACTCTACAACAAATACGAAAAGCAGTGCAATTAGAACTATAGAGCACAAAGTAAGTATAATCTATAACATGCTATATAATATAAAGGAAAAACATTGAAAAAACAAAAGCGCTAAAATACTAATTTCGAACACTCTACAACAAATACGAAAAGCACTGCAATTAGAACTATAGAGCACAAAGTAAGTAAATCTATAACATGCTATATAATATAAAGGAAAAACATTGAAAAAACAAAAGCGCTAAATATACTAATTTCGAACACTCTACAACAAATACGAAAAGAACTGTAATTAGAACTATAGAGCACAAAGTAAGTATAATCTATAACATGCTATATAATATAAAGGAAAAACATTAAAAAACAAAAGCGCTAATATACTAATTTCGAACACTCTACAACAAATACGAAAAGCACTGCAATTAGAACTATAGAGCACAAAGTAAGTATAATCTATAACATGCTATATAATATAAAGGAAAAACATTGAAAAACAAAAGCGCTAAATAAACTAATTTCGAACACTCTACAACAAATACGAAAAGCACTGCAATTGAACTATAGAGCACAAAGTAAGTATAATCTATAACATGCTATATAATATAAATGAAAAACAAAAGCGCTAAATATACTAATTTAAACACTCTACACAAAATACGAAAAGCACTGCAATTAAAACTATAGAGCACAAAGTAAGTATAATCTATAACATGCTATATAATATAAAGTAAAAACATTGAAAAAAAAAGCGCTAAATATACGTAATTTCGAACACTCTACAACAAATACGAAAAGCACTGCAATTAGAACTATAGAGCACAAAGTAAGTATAATCTATAACATGCTATATAATGAAAGTAAAAACATTGAAAAAACAAAAGCGCTAAATATACTAATTTCGAACACTCTACAACAAATACGAAAAGCACTGCAATTAGAACTATAGAGCACAAGTAAGTATAATCTATAACATGCTATATAAATAAAAAAACATTGAAAAAACAAAAGCGCTAAATATACTAATTTCGAACACTCTACAAAAATACGAAAAGCACTGCAATTAGAACTATAGAGCACAAAGTAAGTATAATTATAACATGCTATATAATATAAAGGAAAACATTGAAAAACGAAAGCGCTAAATATACTAATTTCGAACACTCTACAACAAATACGAAAAGCACTGCAATTAGAACTATAGAGCACAAAGTAAGTATAATCTATAACATGCTATATAATATAAAGGAAAAACATTGAAAAAACAAAAGCGCTAAATACACTAATTTCGAACACTCTACAACAAATACGAAAAGCACTGCAATTGAACTATAGAGCACAAAGTAAGTATAATCTATAACATGCTATATAATATAAAGGAAAAACATTGAAAAAACAAAGCGCTAAATATACTAATTTCGAACACTCTACAACAAATACGAAAAGCACTGCAATTAGAACTATAGAGCACAAAGTAAGTATAATCTATAACATGCTATATAATAAAGGAAAACATTGAAAAAAAAAAAGCGCTAAATATACTAATTTCGAAACTCTACAACAAATACGAAAAGCAAATTACAAACTATAGAGCACAAAGTAAGTATAATCTATAACATGCTATAATAATAAAAGTAAAACATTGAAAAACAAAAGCGCTAAATATACTAATTTCGAACACTCTCACCAAATACGAAAAGCACTGCAATTAGAACTATAGAGCACAAAGTAAGTATAATCTATAACATGCTATATAATATAAAGGAAAACATTGAAAAAACAAAAGCGCTAAAGTACTAATTTCGAACACTCTACAACAAATACGAAAAGTACTGCATTAGAACTATAGAGCACAAAGTAAGTATAATCTATAACATGCTATATAATATAAAGGAAAAACATTGAAAAAAAAAAAGCGCTAATATACTAATTTCGAACACACTCTAAACATACGAAAAGCACTGCAATTAGAACTATAGAGCACAAAGTAAGTATAATCTATAACATGCTATATAATATAAAGGAAAAATTGAAAAAAAAAC
>NW_026137456.1:0-28656 GCF_009805555.1 Andrographis paniculata | reverse complement strand
ATTCTATATAATATAAAGAAAAAACAATGAAAAAACAAAAGCGCTAAATATACTAATTTTTGAACGCTCTACAACAAATGCGAAAAGCACTGTAATTAGAACTATAGAGCACAAAGTAAGTATAATCTATAACACGCTATATAATATAAAGGAAAAACATTGAAAAAACAAAAGCGCTAAATATACTAATTTCGAACACTCTACAACAAATCGAAAAGCACTGTAATTAGAATTATAGAGCACAAAGTAAGTATAATCTATAACATGCTATATAATACAAAGGAAAAACATTGAAAAAACAAAAGCGCTAAATATACTAATTCGAACACTCTACAACAAATACGAAAAGCACCTAATTAGAACTATAGAGCACAAAGTAAGTATAATCTATAACATGCTATATAATATAAAGGAAAAACATTGAAAAAACAAAAGCGCTAAATATACTAATTTCGAACACTCTACAACAAATACGAAAAGCACTGCAATTAGAACTATAGAGCACAAAGTAAGTATAATCTATAACATGCTATATAATATAAAGAAAAACATTGAAAAAACAAAAAGCGCTAAATATACTAATTTCGAACACTCTACAACAAATACGAAAAGCACTGCAATTAGAACTATAGAGCACAAAGTAAGTATAATCTATAACATGCTATATAATATAAAGGAAAAACATTGAAAAAACAAAAGCGCTAAATATACTAATTTCGAACACTCTACAACAAATACGAAAAGCACTGCAATTAGAACTATAGAGCACAAAGTAAGTATAATCTATAACATGCTATATAATACAAAGGAAAAACATTGAAAAAACAAAAGCGCTAAATATACTAATTTCGAACACTCTACAACAAATACGAAAAGCACTGCAATTAGAACTATAGAGCACAAAGTAAGTATAATCTATAACATGCTATATAATATAAAGGAAAAACATTGAAAAAACAAAAGCGCTAAATATACTAATTTCGAACACTCTACAACAAATACGAAAAGCACTGCAATTAGAACTATAGAGCACAAAGTAAGTATAATCTATAACATGCTATATATATAAAGGAAAAACATTGAAAAAACAAAAGCGCTAAATATACTAATTTCGAACACTCTACAACAAATACGAAAAGCACTGCAATTAGAACTATAGAGCACAAAGTAAGTATAATCTATAACATGCTATATAATATAAAGGAAAAACATTGAAAAAACAAAAGCGCTAAATATACTAATTTCGAACACTCTACAACAAATACGAAAAGCACTGCAATTAGAACTATAGAGCACAAAGTAAGTATAATCTATAACATGCTATATAATATAAAGGAAAAACATTGAAAAAACAAAAGCGCTAAATATACTAATTTCGAACACTCTACAACAAATACGAAAAGCACTGCAATTAGAACTATAGAGCACAAAGTAAGTATAATCTATAACATGCTATATAATATAAAGGAAAAACATTGAAAAAACAAAAGCGCTAAATATACTAATTTCGAACACTCTACAACAAATACGAAAAGCACTGCAATTAGAACTATAGAGCACAAAGTAAGTATAATCTATAACATGCTATATAATATAAAGGAAAAACATTGAAAAAACAAAAGCGCTAAATATACTAATTTCGAACACTCTACAACAAATACGAAAAGCACTGCAATTAGAACTATAGAGCACAAAGTAAGTATAATCTATAACATGCTATATAATATAAAGGAAAAACATTGAAAAAACAAAAGCGCTAAATATACTAATTTCGAACACTCTACAACAAATACGAAAAGCACTGCAATTAGAACTATAGAGCACAAAGTAAGTATAATCTATAACATGCTATATAATATAAAGGAAAAACATTGAAAAAACAAAAGCGCTAAATATACTAATTTCGAACACTCTACAACAAATACGAAAAGCACTGCAATTAGAACTATAGAGCACAAAGTAAGTATAATCTATAACATGCTATATAATATAAAGGAAAACATTGAAAAAACAAAAGCGCTAAATATACTAATTTCGAACACTCTACAACAAATACGAAAAGCACTGCAATTAGAACTATAGAGCACAAAGTAAGTATAATCTATAACATGCTATATAATATAAAGGAAAACATTGAAAAAACAAAAGCGCTAAATATACTAATTTCGAACACTCTACAACAAATACGAAAAGCACTGCAATTAGAACTATAGAGCACAAAGTAAGTATAATCTATAACATGCTATATAATATAAAGGAAAAACATTGAAAAAACAAAAGCGCTAAATATACTAATTTCGAACACTCTACAACAAATACGAAAAGCACTGCAATTAGAACTATAGAGCACAAAGTAAGTATAATCTATAACATGCTATATAATATAAAGGAAAAACATTGAAAAAACAAAAGCGCTAAATATACTAATTTCGAACACTCTACAACAAATACGAAAAGCACTGCAATTAGAACTATAGAGCACAAAGTAAGTATAATCTATAACATGCTATATAATAAAGGAAAAACATTGAAAAACAAAAGCGCTAAATATACTAATTTCGAACACTCTACAACAAATACGAAAAGCACTGCAATTAGAACTATAGAGCACAAAGTAAGTATAATCTATAACATGCTATATAATATAAAGGAAAACATTGAAAAAACAAAAGCGCTAAATATACTAATTTCGAACACTCTACAACAAATACGAAAAGCACTGCAATTAGAACTATAGAGCACAAAGTAAGTATAATCTATAACATGCTATATAATATAAAGGAAAAACATTGAAAAAACAAAAGCGCTAAATATACTAATTTCGAACACTCTACAACAAATACGAAAAGCACTGCAATTAGAACTATAGAGCACAAAGTAAGTATAATCTATAACATGCTATATAATATAAAGGAAAAACATTGAAAAAACAAAAGCGCTAAATATACTAATTTCGAACACTCTACAACAAATACGAAAAGCACTGCAATTAGAACTATAGAGCACAAAGTAAGTATAATCTATAACATGCTATATAATATAAAGGAAAAACATTGAAAAAACAAAAGCGCTAAATATACTAATTTCGAACACTCTACAACAAATACGAAAAGCACTGCAATTAGAACTATAGAGCACAAAGTAAGTATAATCTATAACATGCTATATAATATAAAGGAAAACATTGAAAAAACAAAAGCGCTAAATATACTAATTTCGAACACTCTACAACAAATACGAAAAGCACTGCAATTAGAACTATAGAGCACAAAGTAAGTATAATCTATAACATGCTATATAATATAAAGGAAAAACATTGAAAAAACAAAAGCGCTAAATATACTAATTTCGAACACTCTACAACAAATACGAAAAGCACTGCAATTAGAACTATAGAGCACAAAGTAAGTATAATCTATAACATGCTATATAATATAAAGGAAAAACATTGAAAAAACAAAAGCGCTAAATATACTAATTTCGAACACTCTACAACAAATACGAAAAGCACTGCAATTAGAACTATAGAGCACAAAGTAAGTATAATCTATAACATGCTATATAATATAAAGGAAAAACATTGAAAAAACAAAAGCGCTAAATATACTAATTTCGAACACTCTACAACAAATACGAAAAGCACTGCAATTAGAACTATAGAGCACAAAGTAAGTATAATCTATAACATGCTATATAATATAAAGGAAAAACATTGAAAAAACAAAAGCGCTAAATATACTAATTTCGAACACTCTACAACAAATACGAAAAGCACTGCAATTAGAACTATAGAGCACAAAGTAAGTATAATCTATAACATGCTATATAATATAAAGGAAAAACATTGAAAAACAAAAGCGCTAAATATACTAATTTCGAACACTCTACAACAAATACGAAAAGCACTGCAATTAGAACTATAGAGCACAAAGTAAGTATAATCTATAACATGCTATATAATATAAAGGAAAAACATTGAAAAAACAAAAGCGCTAAATATACTAATTTCGAACACTCTACAACAAATACGAAAAGCACTGCAATTAGAACTATAGAGCACAAAGTAAGTATAATCTATAACATGCTATATAATATAAAGGAAAAACATTGAAAAAACAAAAGCGCTAAATATACTAATTTCGAACACTCTACAACAAATACGAAAAGCACTGCAATTAGAACTATAGAGCACAAAGTAAGTATAATCTATAACATGCTATATAATATAAAGGAAAAACATTGAAAAAACAAAAGCGCTAAATATACTAATTTCGAACACTCTACAACAAATACGAAAAGCACTGCAATTAGAACTATAGAGCACAAAGTAAGTATAATCTATAACATGCTATATAATATAAAGGAAAAACATTGAAAAAACAAAAGCGCTAAATATACTAATTTCGAACACTCTACAACAAATACGAAAAGCACTGCAATTAGAACTATAGAGCACAAAGTAAGTATAATCTATAACATGCTATATAATATAAAGGAAAAACATTGAAAAAACAAAAGCGCTAAATATACTAATTTCGAACACTCTACAACAAATACGAAAAGCACTGCAATTAGAACTATAGAGCACAAAGTAAGTATAATCTATAACATGCTATATAATATAAAGGAAAAACATTGAAAAAACAAAAGCGCTAAATATACTAATTTCGAACACTCTACAACAAATACGAAAAGCACTGCAATTAGAACTATAGAGCACAAAGTAAGTATAATCTATAACATGCTATATAATATAAAGGAAAAACATTGAAAAAACAAAAGCGCTAAATATACTAATTTCGAACACTCTACAACAAATACGAAAAGCACTGCAATTAGAACTATAGAGCACAAAGTAAGTATAATCTATAACATGCTATATAATATAAAGGAAAAACATTGAAAAAACAAAGCGCTAAATATACTAATTTCGAACACTCTACAACAAATACGAAAAGCACTGCAATTAGAACTATAGAGCACAAAGTAAGTATAATCTATAACATGCTATATAATATAAAGGAAAAACATTGAAAAAACAAAAGCGCTAAATATACTAATTTCGAACACTCTACAACAAATACGAAAAGCACTGCAATTAGAACTATAGAGCACAAAGTAAGTATAATCTATAACATGCTATATAATATAAAGGAAAAACATTGAAAAAACAAAAGCGCTAAATATACTAATTTCGAACACTCTACAACAAATACGAAAAGCACTGCAATTAGAACTATAGAGCACAAAGTAAGTATAATCTATAACATGCTATATAATATAAAGGAAAAACATTGAAAAAACAAAAGCGCTAAATATACTAATTTCGAACACTCTACAACAAATACGAAAAGCACTGCAATTAGAACTATAGAGCACAAAGTAAGTATAATCTATAACATGCTATATAATATAAAGGAAAAACATTGAAAAAACAAAAGCGCTAAATATACTAATTTCGAACACTCTACAACAAATACGAAAAGCACTGCAATTAGAACTATAGAGCACAAAGTAAGTATAATCTATAACATGCTATATAATATAAAGGAAAAACATTGAAAAAACAAAAGCGCTAAATATACTAATTTCGAACACTCTACAACAAATACGAAAAGCACTGCAATTAGAACTATAGAGCACAAAGTAAGTATAATCTATAACATGCTATATAATACAAAGGAAAAACATTGAAAAAACAAAAGCGCTAAATATACTAATTTCGAACACTCTACAACAAATACGAAAAGCACTGCAATTAGAACTATAGAGCACAAAGTAAGTATAATCTATAACATGCTATATAATATAAAGGAAAAACATTGAAAAAACAAAAGCGCTAAATATACTAATTTCGAACACTCTACAACAAATACGAAAAGCACTGCAATTAGAACTATAGAGCACAAAGTAAGTATAATCTATAACATGCTATATAATATAAAGGAAAAACATTGAAAAAACAAAAGCGCTAAATATACTAATTTCGAACACTCTACAACAAATACGAAAAGCACTGCAATTAGAACTATAGAGCACAAAGTAAGTATAATCTATAACATGCTATATAATACAAAGGAAAAACATTGAAAAAACAAAAGCGCTAAATATACTAATTTCGAACACTCTACAACAAATACGAAAAGCACTGCAATTAGAACTATAGAGCACAAAGTAAGTATAATCTATAACATGCTATATAATATAAAGGAAAAACATTGAAAAAACAAAAGCGCTAAATATACTAATTTCGAACACTCTACAACAAATACGAAAAGCACTGTAATTAGAACTATAGAGCACAAAGTAAGTATAATCTATAACATGCTATATATAATATAAAGGAAAAACATTGAAAAAACAAAAGCGCTAAATATACTAATTTCGAACACTCTACAACAAATACGAAAAGCACTGTAATTAGAACTATAGAGCACAAAGTAAGTATAATCTATAACATGCTATATAATACAAAGAAAAACATTGAAAAAACAAAAGCGCTAAATATACTAATTTCGAACACTCTACAACAAATACGAAAAGCACTGCAATTAGAACTATAGAGCACAAAGTAAGTATAATCTATAACATGCTATATAATACAAAGGAAAAACATTGAAAAAACAAAAGCGCTAAATATACTAATTTCGAACACTCTACAACAAAACGAAAAGCACTGCAATTAGAACTATAGAGCACAAAGTAAGTATTATCTATAACATGCTATATATAATACAAAGGAAAAACATTGAAAAAACAAAAGCGCTAAATATACTAATTTCGAACACTCTACAACAAATACGAAAAGCACTGGAATTAGAACTATAGAGCACAAAGTAAGTATATTCTATAACATGCTATATAATATAAAGGAAAAACATTGAAAAAACAAAAGCGCTAAATATACTAATTTCGAACGCACTACAACAAATACGAAAAGCACTGGAATTAGAACTATAGAGCACAAAGTAAGTATAATCTATAACATGCTATATAATATAAAGCAAAAACATTGAAAAAACAAAAGCGCTAAATATACTAATTTTGAACACTCAACAACAAATACGAAAAGCACTGTAATTAGAATTATAGAGCACAAAGTAAGTATAATCTATAACATGCTATATAATACAAAGGAAAAACATTGAAAAAACAATAGGCTAAATACACTAATTTCGAACACTTTACAACAAATACGAAAAGCACTGCAATTAGAACTATAGAGCACAAAGTAAGTATAATCTATAACATGCTATATAATACAAAGGAAAAACATTAAAAAACAAAAGCGCTAAATATACTAATTTCGAACACTCTACAACAAATACGAAAAGCACTGGAATTAGAACTATAGAGCACAAAGTAAGTATATTCTATAACATGCTATATAATATAAAGGAAAAACATTGAAAAAACAAAAGCGCTAAATATACTAATTTCGAACACTCACAACAAATACGAAAAGCACTGTAATTAGAATTATAGAGCACAAAGTAAGTATAATCTATAACATGCTATATAAAACAAAGGAAAAACATTGAAAAAACAAAAGGGCTAAATACACTAATTTCGAACACTCTACAACAAATACGAAAAGCAGGGCAATTACAACTATAGAGCACAAAGTAAGTATAATCTATAACATGCTATATAATACAAAGGAAAAACATTAAAAAACAAAAGCGCTAAATATACTAATTTCGAACGCTCTACAACAAATACGAAAAGCACTGGAATTAGAACTATAGAGCACAAAGTAAGTATATTCTATAACATGCTATATAATATAAAGGAAAAACATTGAAAAAACAAAAGCGCTAAATATACTAATTTTGAACGCTTTACAACAAATGCGAAAAGCACTGTAATTAGAACTATAGAGCACAAAGTAAGTATAATCCATAACACGCTATATATAATATAAAGGAAAAACATTGAAAAAACAAAAGCGCTAAATATACTAATTTCGAACACTCTACAACAAATCAAATAGCACTGTAATTAGAATTATAGAGCACAAAGTAAGTACAATCTATAATATGCTATATAATACAAAGGAAAAACATTGAAAAAACAAAAGGGATAAATATACTAATTTCGAATACTCTAGAACAAATACGCGACGCACTGTAATTAGAACTATAGAGCACAAAGTAAGTATATTCTATAACATGCTATATAATACAAAGGAAAAACATTGAAAAAACAAAAGCGCTAAATATAGTAATTTTGAACACTCTACAACATAAACGCAAAGCACTGCAATTAGAACTATAGAGCACAAACTAAGTATTATCTATAACATGCTATATATAATACAAAGGAAAAACATTGAAGAAACAAAAGTGCTAAATATACGAATTTCGAACACTCTACAACAAATACGAAAAGCACTGGAATTAGAACTATAGAGCACAAAGTAAGTATATTCTATAACATGCTATATAATATAAAGGAAAAACATTGAAAAAACAAAAACGCTAAATATACTAACTTCGAACGCTCTACAACAAATACGAAAAGCACTGGAATTAGAACTATAGAGCACAAAGTAAGTATATTCTATAACATGCTATATAATATAAAGGAAAAGCATTGAAAAAACAAAAGCGCTAAATATACTAATTTTGAACACTCAACAACAAATACGAAAAGCACTGTAATTAGAATTATAGAGCACAAAGTAAGTATAATCTATAATATGCTATATAATACAAAGGAAAAACATTGAAAAAACAATAGGGATAAATACACTAATTTCGAACACTTTACAACAAATACGAAAAGCAGTGCAATTACAACTATAGAGCACAAACTAAGTATAATCTATAACATGCTATATAATACAAAGGAAAAACATTTAAAAAAACAAAAGCGCTAAATATACTAATTTCGAACGCTGTACAACAAATACGAAAAGCACTGCAATTAGAACTATAGAGTACAAAGTTAGTATAATCTATAACATGCTATATAACACAAAGGAAAAATTGAAAAAACAAAAGCGCTAAATATACTAATTTCGAACACTCTACAAGAAATATGCAAAGCACTGCAATTAGAACTATAGAGCCCAAACTAAGTATAATCTATAACATTGCTATATAATACAAAGGAAAAACATTGAAATAACAAAAGCGCTAAATATACTAATTTCGAACACTCTACAACAAATCGAATAGCACTGTAATTAGAATTATAGAGCACAAAGTAAGTATAATCTATAATATGCTATATAATACAAAGGAAAAACATGGAAAAAACGAAAGCGCTAAATATACTAATTTTGAACACTCTACAACAAATATGAAAAGCACTGCAATTACAACTATAGAGCACAAACTAAGTATAATCTATAACGACCTGTCGCGCGGTCAATCAAATATTTCACCTACTCCGTGATCACAGTTTAATGTAATATAGGGGAAGGGATCGTTTCCACAGGGATTGTGTGATTCACTCTTTCGTGTTCTAATGCAATAAATAAAGGGAGATTTTTCTTTTATTATCTAATTAAAATAAAATAACAAAGCAATTAAATTAAAGGGGAACTGACTATCAAGGGGATGTCTGGCTCAAGGGATGATGCAGTTATGGCACTTGTGTTCTATCATTAATTCAATTAAATTAATTCTTATTAAAGTATCAATAAATTGGTTATAGTTATCAACAAGCTCTGACAACCAATTTTTCCTTACGGTGTAGGTAATTAAGGTACGACCGTTAACTACCCCTAATTAAGCAAATAAACCTAGGTGTGCCCATAAGAATATTGCCTAACCGCATTCCAATCTAGAAAAACCCAATTCAAAACAATTACTATCTAAGAGAAGCAATTAGATTTGATTGTCTAACCCCCGGGAAGGAACTATTCAACTCGGTTGTCACCTATTCAAGTGCGAATACAATTACGGATATCCTACTTGAATTGACTTTAGATTATCAGACTAATTTAAATATTGGTACCAAAATATTCAATCAATCTAACAATCATAAACGCTATTATCAGAATTAGACAAATATTGATAATAAAAAGAACTTTTATAAAGAAAATCAAGAATTTCCAAAACAAAAGAACCAAAACATTATCACCCCTCAAACCAGAAAAGTATCTACTCCATAATTAAATAACAAAGAACAAAAGAGAAAGATGAAGTCATAGTGGGAGGGGGAAATCTTCTCTGTTGAGTTGCTCCTACGCGATCTATGAATCTGTCAGTCTCCTGCTCCTGTGCGTTTGTGCCCTAGCCGTCCTCTCCTTTGAAACGTGTGATCCCTCCTTTTATTTAATGTTTGCCCTAATTATTTTGTAGATGGGTTTTTGGGTCTTTAATTAATTTTATTTTATTTTATTTTTTTTTTTTTGCCAATTATGTCAAATTTAATATTTGCCCTCTGCACACAGCAAATAAACAATTCGCATATAAATTAGGTAGAATCCAATCAAAATCACCCAATTATCGCATATGATATGAATATAAAATGCATGCGATTTCTAACTATCAATTCTCCCCGCACCTAGATCATGCTTGCCCTCAAGCATAAATTCGAAATAAGCCAAAGAAATCGCAGGCAACTCGGTATGACAAGAGGGTCCAACACAACCAATTCAATCTGAATTTTAATACATCAAGCCAAGTCAACCTCACAAGATAAAGTGTATTCTCACATGCTCTCTGAAAGAATTAAGTGTATAATTGGATCAACACTCAGGTAGTGCAACAAAAGATTATTCTATAGGCTTGAGTAAAAATCAAATCTCCCTTGCTTAAAATATTCGAATCTAGCATAAAGAATCAAAGGGACTTTCAATAAGGGTTGTAACGGGGCTTATGGTCAGGGTAGGAAAAAGGATATATAAGGGCTAAAATATGTCAGAAAAAAAACACAATAAGAACACGATGCTAGCACATGAAGAACAAATCGGCATAAATAATCAAATCCTTACTCTATTCACCACCCAAACTTTAATAATTAAAATAAATGAAAATACTTTATTAAGATAATTATTTCTTTTTTTTTATTATTTTTTTTTCATTTTTTTTTATTTCTTTTTTTTTTTTTTTTTTTTTGAATTTTTTTTTTTTGTTTTTTTGGCTTTTGCCTCTATATATATACCTACACTACCCACAGTTATTCCTTCATACTATGACTTATTCGTACCCAAAGTTCGTTTCTAACTAGTGCCGAAGAAATAAAGTGCATCACAACATGGACTTAAAGTAATTCTTTCTAACATAGGGTTCAAATCGGAGAAGGCTCAATCGAAAAAAGGGTATGAGGCTAAAAAAACAGTTTATTATAAAAGAAAAAATAGGCTAAGAAGGCTTAAATGGGTTAACTAGGGGAATATATTGTGCTGGGTAATAAAGAAAGGCTTAATGGGTTACCTAATGCCCTTATCATTTTCAAAACGCAAGACCCGATAGTTGCAAGTTCAACATGCATAATCACTCAAGTTCTAGGTCATCTAATTGAGCACTACAAATCACACATGAAAAATTTTTTTCCAAAAGCCTGAATATATGCAATTTATTTTCTATTGTAACTTTGGAACATAGGCTCAAATTCTCACAGGGTTCAAACGTCGACTTGACTCAACATATCACCAATCAAATCTCATTAGTCATGCCAAACTAACCTATCACACAAACCACCTTTGACTCACTTCATACAAATCTCAAAAACACGCGAAAGGACAGCAAATCAGGTATAAAAAGTAGCAAAAAAATTGAAAATTTTGCCCAAAAATTTGCATAACTCTCCCCACACCTAAGGTATGCATTGTCCTCAATGTAAAGAAAGCAATAAAAGAAGAGAGGAACTTCCCTGGAGTCCATAGGGGGTGTAGTAGTTGGGAGCTTTGTTAACACCTCTTCATTTGATCGTGATTTTTAGGGAGGCTTGAAGTTCTCCTGAGTCCTGCGAAAACAACTAACCAACGCAAGCCATTTAGAGGAGTGGACGCGGTGATCGACGATGACTGAGCAGGGAAGGAAGAAGTCGATGGCGCCGGAGGTTGGAGGCGGCGACTAAACCAAACAAAACTATCAAAAGTGTTATTAGCAATTAAATAATAAAAATAAATAAAATTAAAGAAAGCAATTAAATGATTTTGGGTTGTCTCCCAAAAAGCACTTTTCTTTATAGTCTTTGAGCTAGACTTTGTTGCGTCTCAGTCCTCAACTTCGATATCGGCGAGAGACACCAACTCTACAGATTCAAGTGGGAATCCCTCGTAATATGACTTAAGACGATGTCCATTGACCACAAAATTTTTCTCCGTCCTTAAGCTCTGAATCTCCACTGCACCATAAGGAAAAAGTTTAGTAACGATAAAGGGCCCTATCCACCTAGAGCGCAGCTTTCCAGGGAAAAGCTTAAGACGAGAGTGATATAATAAGACTTTCTGTCCTATCTCAAAAATTTTTCTGGAGATGTGATGATCATGAAAGGCTTTTGTCTTTTCCTTGTAGAGTATCGCATTCTCGTATGCCTCTTGTCGAATCTCCTCTAGCTCTTGAATTTGCATTTTTCGATGGGCTCCGGCTTCTTGAAGATTCATATTGCACTTTTTCACTGCCCAAAATGCCTTGTGTTGAATTTCCACAGGTAAATGGCAAGGTTTTCCATACACCAATCGAAATGGTGACATCCCTATTGGTGTCTTGTATGCTGTTCGATATGCCCACAGAGCATCATCGAGTCTCGAGCTCCAATCTTTTCTGTTCGGTTGAACTGTTTTCTCCAAGATAGACTTGACTTCGTGGTTGGAGATTTCAGCTTGTCCATTCGTTTGAGGATGATATGAGGTTGACACCTTGTGAAGCACTCCATATTTTCGAAAAAGTGCAGCCACGGTTTTGTTGCAAAAGTGAGTCCCTCTGTCACTCACAATTGCCTTTGGCACTCCAAATCGAGAGAAGATATATGACTTAATGAATTCTGCAGCCACCTTAGAATCATTAGTTCGGGTGGCTCTTGCTTCCACCCATTTTGAGACATAATCAACAGCCAAGATAATATATAAGCATCCATATGAATTAGGAAAAGGTCCCATAAAATCTATACCCCACACATCAAATATTTCGACAAGCATCATAGGCGATTGAGGCATTTGATTACGAGAAAAGAGGTTACCTGTTCGTTGACATCTATCGCAAGACTTACAAAACTCAAATGCGTCCTTGAAGAGAGTAGGCCAGTAAAGTCCACTATCCAACACCTTCCTAGCTGTCTTCTTGGATCCAAAGTGTCCACCACATGCCATAGAGTGACAAAAGGTCAAAACAGAATGAAATTCACTTTCATTAACGCACCTTCGAATGATCTGATCAGAGCACCGCTTCCAAAGGTAGGGGTCATCCCAAATGTAGTATTTTGCATCACTGCGGAGCTTATCCCTTTTTCCCTTTGCCCAACCTGTAGGAAACTCGTTAGTGACTAAGTAATTAACAATATCAGCATACCAAGGGTGTGTAGTCGCAATAGAGAGAAGTTTTTCGTCAGGAAACGACTCTCGAATAGGAACTGCATCTGACTCCACGGGTATACGACTCAAGTGGTCAGCTACCAAATTTTCAGTTCCTTTCTTGTCGCGAATCTCTATGTCAAACTCTTGCAGAAGGAGTACCCATCGAATTAATCGAGGTTTGGCTTCCTTCTTTCCCATCAAGTAACGCAGAGCTGCATGGTCAGAGTACACTAACACCTTAGTGCCTAAAAGATAAGATCTAAATTTATCAAGAGCAAAAACAATAGCAAGCATCTCTTTCTCCGTCGTGGAGTAATTTAATTGAGCGCCATTCAGTGCTCGCGAAGCATAGTAGATGACATGAGAGGCTCTCCCAACTCGTTGCCCTAGAACGGCTCCCACTGCATTATCGCTTGCGTCACACATCAACTCGAATGGCAAGTCCCAATTCGGAGGTTGAATAATCGGTGGTGTTGTGAGGCGCTCTTTCAGTGCTCCAAATGCCTTCTTGCAATCGTCATTGAACTCAAATGCTACATCTTTCTGCAGGAGGTGAAACAATGGTGCTCCAATTTTGGAGAAGTCCTTGATGAAGCGCCGGTAGAAACCTGCATGTCCTAAAAAACCACGTAGCTCTCGCACAGAAGTAGGGTAAGGTAAAGCAGTGATTAGCTCAACTTTAGATTTATCTACTTCTATACCCTCATGTGACACCTTATGGCCTAAAACAATTCCTTGCTGAACCATCAGTTGACATTTCTCCCAATTGAGCACAAGGTTAGTTTCGATGCATCGTTTCAAGATTAAAGTCAAATTACCTAGACAATCATCAAAACTAGAGCCATATACACTAAAGTCATCCATAAAAACTTCAATGATTCGCTCAATATATTCAGAGAAAATACTTACCATACATCTTTGGAATGTAGCAGGAGCGTTACACAAACCAAAAGGCATCCTTCTGTAGGCGAAAACTCCAAACGGACAAGTGAATGATGTTTTCTCCTGATCCTCGGGTGCTATCGCTATCTGAAAATAACCTGAAAATCCATCTAAAAAGCAGTAATATGCGCGACCAGCGAGTTGTTCAATCATTTGATCAATATAAGGGAGAGGAAAATGATCCTTTTTTGTTACCGCATTCAGCTTACGGTAATCTATGCATTGGCGCCATCCAGCTTGTTTTCGAACCGGGAGCTTTTCTCCTTCTCGAGTCTCTTCCACCGTTACTCCGGCTTTCTAGGGAACCACTTGAACCGGACTCACCCACCTACTATCGGAGATAGGGTAGATGATACCAGCTTCGAGAAGCTTTAACACTTCTTTCTTGACTACCTCAGTCATAATCGGGTTCAACTTCCTTTGAGCTTGTCTCACTGGTTTTGAATCCTCCTCGAGTGTGATCCTATAAGTACAAAACGAGGGATCAATACCTTTTATGTCAGCGATCGTCCATCCAATGGCGGTCTTGTGATCTTTTAAAACCTTAATCAATTTCTCTTCTTGTTCTGGTGTCAATTTTTGCAGAGATGATTACCGGTAGAGTGTTCTTCTCTCCCAAATAAGCGTACTTTAGAGTTTCAGGTAAAGGCTTCAATTCCAATTCAGGTGCCTGCGTCAAAGATGGTAATAAACATTGATTAGACTCATGTAAGAATATTGGAGCTAATTCATACCTTCGTGACACTCTTGGAGTTGAGTTAAGCTCCTTGAGAACTTTTCTTATTCTCTTGTCTACGGCTATCTCTCTCCCATGTTCTTTCTCCAGATGTTCCATTAACACGATCTGCAATTCGTCGGAACCACTTAATCCAAATGCGTCCTGCACCAAGGGATCAATGATATCAATTGCATATAATGTTTCAGAATCAATAGGATGTTTCATAGCATCAAAAATATTGAAATGGACTTCTTTTCCATCAAATTCCAAAGCAAGAGTGCCCTTCCGTACATCAATTTTTGCTCCTGCAGTGCACATAAAAAGGTCTTCCTAACAAAGAGGCGGTGGATTAACGCAGTGTGCATCATGCATATCCAGAATATAAAAATCAACAGGGAAAATTAAGTCATTAACTTGAACTAGCACGTCTTCTATCATACCATCAGGGTAAGCATTGGTTCGATCAGCAAGTTGAATAATAATTCCTGTTTCTTTTAAAGGCCCTAGATTTAAAGAATCGTATATTAATCGAGGCATGACATTAATAGCAGCTCCTAAATCTAGCATAGCCTTAGTTATCTCAGTTTTTCCAATCCTACAAGGGATAGAAAACATACCTGGATCACCGGTTTTGGGTGGTACCTTTCTTTTGAGAACAGCAGAAACGTTCTCACCCGCTATAATATGCTCGTCCCCTCGCAATCTCCTTTTGTTAGTGCACAGTTCTTTCAAAAACTTTGCGTACTTGGGGATTTGGTTGATAGCCTCCAGGAGCGGGATATTAAGTTCTACCTTCTTGAATATTTCCATCATCTCTTTTCGTTTGTTTGCCTTTTGTGGTTTCTTCAACCTGTCAGGAAAAGGAGCTGATTTAGTTTCAGTAGGAGGAACAGAGTCAGGAAGTACCTTTTCGTGAAGTTCAGCTTCTTTTTCGATCTCCATCTCAATCTGATTCTCATTTTGTTCCTTTGAGATAGGAGGTGGACCTTCCAATTCCTTTCCGCTACGAAGAGTTATGGCACTGATGTTCTTCGGGTTTTGCTCTGGTTGCGCAGGCCACTTTCCTCTTTCTCGTAGTTGTTTTACCTCTTCTGAAACTTGGCTAATCTGAATTTGTAGCTTGTCGACAGTTGACTTCATCTCTTGCTGGAATTGCAGGGTACTGGTAGCCATAGACTTCACCAAGTCTTCCAAAGATGGACTGGAGTTGCTTGTGGGTGCTTGGGGCGGCTGTTTCTCATAGAAACGAGGTTGTTGCATCTGCTGCATAGCTCCAAATGGTTGATGAGCATTACCTTGCTGTGCGTTTCCATAACGCAAGTTCGGATGATCTCTCCAGCCTGGATTGTAGGTGTTGGAGTATGGATTGTACGCTGGAGGTCTATTCATACCATAGTTTGCAGTGTTCACATCCACTGCACATTCTTCTTGAAGGGTCGGACAAGCATCTGTAGGGTGTCCTGCACTCGTGCATATTCCACACACCTTGACTTGGACACTCGTGTTGGATTTTTCCACAACCATCTTGCGAACGAAGCTCGTCAACTCAGAAAGTTGTTGCATCGATTGGATGGCATGGTCACTGTTGTTTCCGCTCATCTGTCCAACATCTCTTGAACCAAATTGCTGCGTATTTTCAGCCATCCTCGCAATAAGATCCCAAGCTTGTGCCGGCGTCTTATTCACTAAAGCTCCACCACTTGCAGCATCGATAATGTTCCTGTCCATCAATGATAAACCATCATAAAAGTATTGAATCAATAATTGAGGGGGAATTTGATGTTGTGGACATTTAATGATAAGCTTATTGAATCGCTCCCAATATTCATGGAGCGTTTCACCTGATTGTTGTTTGATACCACATATCTCCTTCCTCAGGATCGCAGCTCTGGAAGCTGGAAAATACTTCTCCAAAAATTTCTTCTTCATGTCGTTCCACGTGTCGATGCTTCCAGGTGGGAGATAGTAAAGCCAATCCTTTGCAGCATCTTTGAGTGAGAATGGGAACGCTCTGAGTTTGATCTGTTCGTCAGTAACACCTGGTGGTTTCATGCTGGAGCACACCACGTCGAACTCTTGCAAGTGTTTATGAGGTTCTTCACCTGCAAGTCCATGAAAAGAAGGCAACAAATGAATTAATCCAGATTTCAGTTCAAAAGAAACAGCGTTATTCAGAGTTGGAAAGTTAATGCATAAGGGCTGCTGCGTCAAGTTGGGAGCAGCCAACTCCCTTAGAGTGTGGGTATCTTCAGCCATGACAGTCTCTTGATCACTTTCAGAGTCGCTAGAGCTAGAGATTTTGAGGTGGTTTAAAGATTCTGCCAGCTTCGCAACCTGAACAGCTTTTTGTTGCTTGGCTTCCTTTCGTAGCTTTCGCTCAACCTTCTCGATCTCAAGATTAAATATCAGTTCACCTGTACGAGAAGAACGGGGCATAAACAAGAGGATAAATTAAAATAATACAAAAGAGTAAAACAAAGCGCCAATCCCCGGCAACGGCGCCAAAAATTGACCTGTCGCGCGGTCAATCAAATATTTCACCTACTCCGTGATCACAGTTTGATGTAATATAGGGGAAGGGATCGTTTCCACAGGGATTGTGTGATTCACTCTTTCGTGTTCTAATGCAATAAATAAAGGGAGATTTTTCTTTTATTATCTAATTAAAATAAAATAACAAAGCAATTAAATTAAAGGGGAACTGACTATCAAGGGGATGTCTGGCTCAAGGGATGATGCAGTTATAGCACTTGTGTTCTATCATTAATTCAATTAAATTAATTCTTATTAAAGTATCAATAAATTGGTTATAGTTATCAACAAGCTCTGACAACCAATTTTTCCTTACGGTGTAGGTAATTAAGGTACGACCGTTAACTACCCCTAATTAAGCAAATAAACCTAGGTGTGCCCATAAGAATATTGCCTAACCGCATTCCAATCTAGAAAAACCCAATTCAAAACAATTACTATTTAAGAGAAGCAATTAGATTTGATTGTCTAACCCCCGGGAAGGAACTATTCAACTCGGTTGTCACCTATTCAAGTGCGAATACAATTACGGATATCCTACTTGAATTGACTTTAGATTATCAGACTAATTTAAATATTGGTACCAAAATATTCAATCAATCTAACAATCATAAACGCTATTATCAGAATTAGACAAATATTGATAATAAAAAGAACTTTTATAAAGAAAATCAAGAATTTCCAAAACAAAAGAACCAAAACATTATCACCCCTCAAACAAGAAAAGTATCTACTCCATAATTAAATAACAAAGAACAAAAGAGAAAGATGAAGTCATAGTGGGAGGGGTAAATCTTCTCTGTCGATTTGCTCCTGCGCGATCTATGAATCTGTCAGTCTCCTGCTCCTGTGCGTTTGTGCCTTAGCCGTCCTCTCCTTTGAAATGTGTGATCCCTCATTTTATTTAATGTTTGCCCTAATTATTTTGTAGATGGGCTTTTGGGTCTTTAATTAATTTTATTTTATTTTATTTTTTTTTTGCCAATTATGCCAAATTTAATATTTGCCCTCTGCACACAGCAAATAAACAATTCGCATATAAATTAGGTAGAATCCAATCAAAATCACCCAATTATCGCATATGATATGAATATAAAACGCATGCGATTTCTAACTATCATATAACATGCTATATAATACAAAGGAAAAACATTGAAAAAACAAAAGCGCTAAATATACTAATTTCGAACACTCTACAACAAATATGAAAAGCACTGCAATTACAACTATAGAGCACACACTAAGTATAATCTATAATATGCTATATAATACAAAGGAAAAACATTGAAAAACAAAAGCGCTAATATACTAATTTCGAACGCTCTACAACAAATACGCAACGCACTGTAATTAGAACTATAGAGCACAAAGTAAGTATAATCTATAACATGCTATATAATATAAACGAAAATCATTGAAAAAACAAAAGCGCTAAATATACTAATTTTGAACACTCAACAACAAATACGAAAAGCACTGTAATTAGAATTATAGAGCACAAAGTAAGTATAATCTATAATATGCTATATAATACAAAGGAAAAACATTGAAAAAACAATAGGGATAAATATACTAATTTCGAACACTCTACAACAAATATGAAAAGCAGTGCAATTACAACTATAGAGCACAAACTAAGTATAATCTATAACATGCTATATAATACAAAGGAAAAACATTGAAAAAAAAAACGCAAAATATAGTAATTTTGAACACTCTACAACAAATACGAAAAGCACTGTAATTAGAATTATAGAGCACAAAGTAAGTATAATCTATAATATGCTGTATAATACAAAGGAAAACATTGAAAAACAAAAGCGCTAAATATACTAATTTCAAACGCTCTACAACAAATACGCAACGCACTGTAATTAGAACTATAGAGCACAAAGTAAGTATAATCTATAACATGCTATATAATATAAACGAAAATCATTGAAAAAACAAAAGCGCTAAATATACTAATTTTGAACACTCAACAACAAATACGAAAAGCACTGTAATTAGAATTATAGAGCACAAAGTAAGTATAATCTATAATATGCTATATAATACAAAGGAAAAACATTGAAAAAACAATAGGGATAAATATACTAATTTCGAACACTCTACAACAAATATGAAAAGCTGTGCAATTACAACAATTGAGTACAAACTAAGTATAATCTATAACATGCTATATAAAGAAAGAAAAAACATTGAAAAAACAAAAGCGCAAAATATAGTAATTTTGAACACTCTACAACAAATACGAAAAGCACTGTAATTAGAATTATAGAGCACAAAGTAAGTATAATCTATAATATGCTATATAATACAAAGGAAAAACATTTAAAAAACAAAAGCGCTAAATATACTAATTTCGAACGCTCTACAACAAATCGAATAGCACTGTAATTAGAATTATAGAGCACAAAGTAAGTATAATCTATAATATGCTATATAATACAAAGGAAAAACATTGAAAAAACAATAGGGATAAATATACTAATTTCGAGCACTCTACAACAAATACGAAAAATTGTGCAATTACAACAATAGAGCACAAACTAAGTATAATCTATAACATGCTATATAAAGATAGGAAAAACATTGAAAAAACAAAAGCGCAAAATATAGTAATTTTGAACACTCTACAACAAATACGAAAAGCACTGCAATTACAACTATAGAGCACAAACTAAGTATAATCTATAACATGCTATATAATACAAAGGAAAAACATTGAAAAACAAAAGCGCTAAATATACTAATTTCGAACGCTCTACAACAAATACGAAAAGCACTGCAATTAGAACTATAGAGCACAAACTAAGTATTATCTATAACATGCTATATATAATACAAAGGAAAAATTGAAAAAACAAAAGCGCTAAATTACTAATTTCGAACACTCTACACCAAATACGCAACGCACTGTAATTAGAACTATAGAGCACAAAGTAAGTATAATCTATAACATGCTATATAATATAAACGAAAATCATTGAAAAAACTAAAGCGCTAAATATACTAATTTTGAACACTCAACAACAAATACGAAAAGCACTGTAATTAGAACTATAGAGCAGAAAGTAAGTATAATCTATAATATGCTATATAATACAAAGGAAAAACATTGAAAAAACAATAGGGATAAATATACTAATTTCGAACACTCTACAACAAATACGAAAAGCTGTGCAATTACAACAATAGAGCACAAACTAAGTATAATCTATAACATGCTATATAAAGAAAGGAAAAACATTGAAAAAACAAAAGCGCAAAATGTAGTAATTTTGAACACTCTACAACAAATACGAAAAGCACTGCAATTACAACTATAGAGCACAAACTAAGTATAATCTATAACATGCTATATAATACAAAGGAAAAACATTGAAAAAACAAAAGCGCTAAATATACTAATTTCGAACACTCTACAACAAATCGAATAGCACTGTAATTAGAATTATAGAGCACAAAGTAAGTATAATCTATAATATGCTATATAATACAAAGGAAAAACATGGAAAAAACAAAAGCGCTAAATATACTAATTTCGAACACTCTACAACAAATATGAAAAGCACTGCAATTACAACTATAGAGCACAAACTAAATATAATCTATAACATGCAATATAATACAAAGGAAAAACATTGAAAAAACAAAAGCGCTAAATATACTAATTTCGAACGCTCTACAACAAATACGAAAAGCACTGCAATTAGAACTATAGAGCACACACTAAGTATTATCTATAACATGCTATATATAATACAAAGGAAAAATTGAAAAAACAAAAGCGCTAAATATACTAATTTCGAACACTCTACAACAAATACGAAAAGCACTGTAATTAGAACTATAGAGCACAAAGTAAGTATAATCTATAATATGCTATATAATACAAAGGAAAAACATTGAAAAAACAATAGGGATAAATATACTAATTTCGAACACTCTACAACAAATACGAAAAGCTGTGCAATTACAACAATAGAGCACAAAGTAAGTATAATCTATAACATGTTATATAAAGAAAGGAAAAATATTGAAAAAACAAAAGCGCAAAATATAGTAATTTCGAACACTCTACAACAAATACGAAAAGCACTGTAATTACAACTATAGAGCACAAAGTAAGTATAATCTATAACATGCTATATAATACAAAAGAAAAACATTGAAAAAACAAAAGCGCTAAATATACTAATTTCGAACGCTCTACAACAAATACGAAAAGCACTGCAATTACAACTATAGAGCACAAAGTAAGTATAATCTATAACATGCTATATAATACAAAGGAAAAACATTGAAAAAACAATAGGGCTAAATATACTAATTTCGAACACTCTACAACAAATACGAAAAGCAGTGCAATTACAACTATAGAGCACAAACTAAGTATAATCTATAACATGCTATATAATACAAAGGAAAAACATTGAAAAAAAAAACGCTAAATATACTAATTTTGAACACTCTACAACAAATACGAAAAGCACTGTAATTAGAATTATAGAGCACAAAGTAAGTATAATCTATAACATGCTGTATAATACAAAGGAAAAACATTGAAAAACAAAAGCGCTAAATATACTAATTTCGAACACTCTACAACAAATACGAAACGCACTGTAATTAGAACTATAGAGCACAAAGTAAGTATAATCTATAACATGCTATATAATATAAACGAAAAACATTGAAAAAACAAAAGCGCTAAATATACTAATTTTGAACACTCAACAACAAATACGAAAAGCACTGTTATTAGAATTTTAGAGCACAAAGTAAGTATAAAATATAACATGCTATATAATACAAAGGAAAAACATTGAAAAAACAAAAGCGCTAAATATACTAATTTCGAACACTCTACAACAAATACGAAAAGCTGTGCAATTACAACTATAGAGCACAAAGTAAGTATAATCTATAACATGCTATATAAATAAAGAAAAAACATTGAAAAAACAAAAGCGCTAAATATACTAATTTCGAACACTCTACAACAAATACGAAAAGCACTGTAATTAGAACTATAGAGCACAAAGTAAGTATAATCTATAACATGCTATATAATACAAAGGAAAAACATTGAAAAAACAAAAGGCTAAATATACTAATTTCGAACACTCTACAACAAATACGAAAAATTGTGCAATTAGAACAATAGAGCACAAAGTAAGTATAATCTATAACATGCTATATAAATATAGGAAAAACATTGAAAAAACAAAAGCGCTAAATATACTAATTTCGAACACTCTACAACAAATACGAAAAGCACTGCAATTAGAACTATAGAGCACAAAGTAAGTATAATCTATAACATGCTATATAATACAAAGGAAAAACATTGAAAAACAAAAGCGCTAAATATACTAATTTCGAACACTCTACAACAAATACGAAAAGCACTGCAATTAGAACTATAGAGCACAAAGTAAGTATAATCTATAACATGCTATATAATACAAAGGAAAAATTGAAAAAACAAAAGCGCTAAATTACTAATTTCGAACACTCTACAACAAATACGAAAAGCACTGTAATTAGAACTATAGAGCACAAAGTAAGTATAATCTATAACATGCTATATAATATAAAGGAAAAACATTGAAAAAACAAAAGCGCTAAATATACTAATTTCGAACACTCTACAACAAATACGAAAAGCACTGTAATTAGAACTATAGAGCACAAAGTAAGTATAATCTATAACATGCTATATAATACAAAGGAAAAACATTGAAAAAACAAAAGCGCTAAATATACTAATTTCGAACACTCTACAACAAATACGAAAAGCTGTGCATTAGAACTATAGAGCACAAAGTAAGTATAATCTATAACATGCTATATAAATAAAGGAAAAACATTGAAAAAACAAAAGCGCTAAATGTACTAATTTTGAACACTCTACAACAAATACGAAAAGCACTGCAATTAGAACTATAGAGCACAAAGTAAGTATAATCTATAACATGCTATATAATACAAAGGAAAAACATTGAAAAAACAAAGCGCTAAATATACTAATTTCGAACACTCTACAACAAATACGAAAAGCACTGTAATTAGAACTATAGAGCACAAAGTAAGTATAATCTATAACATGCTATATAATACAAAGGAAAAACATTGAAAAAACAAAAGCGCTAAATATACTAATTTCGAACACTCTACAACAAATACGAAAAGCACTGCAATTAGAACTATAGAGCACAAAGTAAGTATAATCTATAACATGCTATATAATATAAAGGAAAAACATTGAAAAAACAAAAGCGCTAAATATACTAATTTCGAACACTCTACAACAAATACGAAAAGCACTGCAATTAGAACTATAGAGCACAAAGTAAGTATAATCTATAACATGCTATATAATATAAAGGAAAAACATTGAAAAAACAAAAGCGCTAAATATACTAATTTCGAACACTCTACAACAAATACGAAAAGCACTGTAATTAGAACTATAGAGCACAAAGTAAGTATAATCTATAACATGCTATATATAATACAAAGGAAAAACATTGAAAAAACAAAAGCGCTAAATATACTAATTTCGAACACTCTACTACAAATACGAAAAGCACTGCAATTAGAACTATAGAGCACAAAGTAAGTATAATCTATAACATGCTATATATATACAAAGGAAAAACATTGAAAAAACAAAAGCGCTAAATATACTAATTTCGAACACTCTACAACAAATACGAAAAGCACTGCAATTAGAACTATAGAGCACAAAGTAAGTATAATCTATAACATGCTATATAATATAAAGGAAAAACATTGAAAAAACAAAAGCGCTAAATATACTAATTTCGAACACTCTACAACAAATACGAAAAGCACTGTAATTGAACTATAGAGCACAAAGTAAGTATAATCTATAACATGCTATATATAACAAAGGAAAAACATTGAAAAAACAAAAGCGCTAACTATACTAATTTCGAACACTCTACAACAAATACGAAAAGCACTGCAATTAGAACTATAGAGCACAAAGTAAGTATAATCTATAACATGCTATATAATATAAAGGAAAAACATTGAAAAAACAAAAGCGCTAAATATACTAATTTCGAACACTCTACAACAAATACGAAAAGCACTGCAATTAGAACTATAGAGCACAAAGTAAGTATAATCTATAACATGCTATATAATACAAAGGAAAAACATTGAAAAAACAAAAGCGCTAAATATACTAATTTCGAACACTCTACAACAAATACGAAAAGCACTCGAATTAGAACTATAGAGCACAAAGTAAGTATAATCTATAACATGCTATATAATATAAAGGAAAAACATTGAAAAAACAAAAGCGCTAAATATACTAATTTCGAACACTCTACAACAAATACGAAAAGCACTTCAATTAGAACTATAGAGCACAAAGTAAGTATAATCTATAACATGCTATATAATATAAAGGAAAAACATTGAAAAAACAAAAGCGCTAAATATACTAATTTCGAACACTCTACAACAAATACGAAAAGCACTGCAATTAGAACTATAGAGCACAAAGTAAGTATAATCTATAACATGCTATATAATATAAAGGAAAAACATTGAAAAAACAAAAGCGCTAAATATACTAATTTCGAACACTCTACAACAAATACGAAAACACTGTAATTAGAACTATAGAGCACAAAGTAAGTATAATCTATAACATGCTATATAATACAAAGGAAAAACATTGAAAAAACAAAAGCGCTAAATATACTAATTTCGAACACTCTACAACAAATACGAAAAGCACTCGAATTAGAACTATAGAGCACAAAGTAAGTATAATCTATAACATGCTATATAATATAAAGGAAAAACATTGAAAAAACAAAAGCGCTAAATATACTAATTTCGAACACTCTACAACAAATACGAAAAGCACTGTAATTAAAACTATAGAGCACAAAGTAAGTATAATCTATAACATGCTATATATAATACAAAGGAAAAACATTGAAAAAACAAAAGCGTTAACTATACTAATTTCGAACACTCTACAACAAATACGAAAAGCACTCGAATTAGAACTATAGAGCACAAAGTAAGTATAATCTATAACATGCTATATAATATAAAGGAAAAAATTGAAAAAACAAAAGCGCTAAATATACTAATTTCGAACACTCTACAACAAATATGAAAAGCACTGCAATTAGAACTATAGAGAACAAAGTAAGTATAATCTATAACATGCTATATAATACAAAGGAAAAACATTGAAAAAACAAAAGCGCAAAATATACTAATTTCGAACACTCTACAACAAATACGAAAAGCACTGCAATTAGAACTATAGAGCACAAAGTAAGTATAATCTATAACATGCTATATAATACAAAGGAAAAACATTGAAAAAACAAAAGCGCTAAATATACTAATTTCGAACACTCTACAACAAATACGAAAAGCACTGTAATTAGAACTATAGAGCACAAAGTAAGTATAATCTATAACATACTATATAATATAAACGAAAAACATTGAAAAACAAAAGCGCTAAATATACTAATTTCGACACTCTACAACAAATACGAAAAGCACTGTAATTAGAACTATAGAGCACAAAGTAAGTATAATCTATAACATGCTATATAATATAAAGGAAAAACATTGAAAAAACAAAAGCGCTAAATATACTAATTTCGAACACTCTACAACAAATACGAAAAAGCAGCAATTACAACATAGAGCACACAAAGTAAGTATAATCTATAACATGCTATATAATATAAAGGAAAAACATTGAAAAAAAAAAAGCGCTAAATAGTATACTAATTTGAACACTCTACAACATAACGAAAAGCACTGCAATTAGAACTATAGGGCAAAACAAGTATAATCTATAACATGCTATATATAATACAAAGGAAAAACATTGAAAAAACAAAAGCGCTAAATATACTAATTTCGAACACTCTACAACAAATACGCAAAGCACTGCAATTAGAACTATAGAGCACAAAGTAAGTATAATCTATAACATGCTATATAATATAAAGGAAAAACATTGAAAAAACAAAAGCGCTAAATATACTAATTCAGAACACTCTACAACAAATACGAAAAGCACTGTAATTAAAACTATAGAGCAAAAAGTAAGTATAATCTATAACATGCTATATATAATAAAGAAAAAACATTGAAAAAACAAAGCGCTAAATATACTAATTTCGAACACTCTACAACAAATACGAAAAGCACTGAATTAGAACTATAGAGCACAAGTAAGTATATTATAACATGCTATATAATACAAAAGAAAAACATTGAAAAAACAAAAGCGCTAAATATACTAATTTCGAACACTCTACAACAAATACGAAAAAGCACTGGATTAGAACTATAGAGCACAAAGTAAGTATATCTATAACATGCTATATAATATAAAGGAAAAACATTGAAAAAACAAAAGCGCTAAATATACTAATTTCGAACACTCTACAACAAATACGAAAAGCACTGCAATTAGAACTATAGAGCACAAAGTAAGTATAATCTATAACATGCTATACAATATAAAGGAAAAAACATTGAAAAAACAAAAGCGCTAAATATACTAATTTCGAACACTCTACAACAAATACGAAAAGCACTGCAATTAGAACTATAGAGCACAAAGTAAGTATAATCTATAACATGCTATATAATATAAAGGAAAAACATTGAAAAAACAAAAGCGCTAAATATACTAATTTCGAACACTCTACAACAATACGAAAAGCACTGCAATTAGAACTATAGAGCACAAAGTAAGTAATCTATAACATGCTATATAATAAAAGGAAAAACATTGAAAAAAAAAAAGCGCTAAATATACTAATTTCGAACACTCTACAACAAATACGAAAAGCACTGCAATTAGAACTATAGAGCACAAAGTAAGTATAATCTATAACATGCTATATAATATAAAGGAAAACATTGAAAAAACAAAAGCGCTAATATACTAATTTCGAACACTCTACAACAAATACGAAAAGCACTGCAATTAGACTATAGAGCACAAAGTAAGTATAATCTATAACATGCTATATAATATAAAGGAAAAACATTGAAAAACAAAAGCGCTAATGTACTAATTTCGAACACTCTACAACAAATACGAAAAGCACTGCAATTAGAACTATAGAGCACAAAGTAAGTATAATCTATAACATGCTATATAATATAAAGGAAAACATTTGAAAACAAACAAAAGCGCTAAATATACTAATTTCGAACACTCTACAACAAATACGAAAAGCATTGCAATTAAAAACTATAGAGCACAAAGTAAGTATAATCTATAACATGCTATATATACAAAGGAAAAACATTGAAAAAAACAAAACGCTAAATATACTAATTTCGAACACTCTACAACAAAACGAAAGCACTGCAATTATACTATAGAGCACAAAGTAAGTATTATCTATAACATGCTATATATAATACAAAGGAAAAAATTGAAAAAAACAAAGCGCTAAATATACTAATTTCGAACACTCTACAAAAAATACGAAAAGCATTGCAATTAAGAACTATAGAGCACAAAGTAAGTATAATCTATAACATGCTATAATATAAAGGAAAAACATTGAAAAAACAAAGCGCTAAATATACTAATTTCGAACACTCTACAACAAAACGAAAAGCACTTCAATTAGAACTATAGAGCACAAAGTAAGTATAATCTATAACATGCTATATAAATACAAACGAAAAACATTGAAAAAACAAAAGCGCTAAATATACTAATTTCGAACACTCTACAACAAATACGAAAAGCACGCAATTAGAACTATAGAGCACAAGTAAGTATAATCTATAACATGCTATATAATATAAAGGAAAAAATTGAAAAAACAAAAGCGCTAAATATACTAATTTCGAACACTCTACAACAAATACGAAAAAACACTGCAATTAGAACTATAGAGCACAAAGTAAGTATATTCTATAACATGCTATA
>NW_026137455.1:0-34763 GCF_009805555.1 Andrographis paniculata | reverse complement strand
ATTGAGAGCACAAAGTAATATAATCTATAACATGCTATATAATACAAAGGAAAAACATTGAAAAAACGAAATTGCTAAATATACTAATTTCGAACACTCTACAACCAATACGAAAAAACACTGTAATTAGAACTATAGAGCACAAAGTAAGTATAATCTATAACATGCTATATAATTCAAAGGAAAAACATTGAAAAAACGAAAGCGCTAAATATACTAATTTCGAACACTCTACAACAAATACGAAAAGCACTGTAATTAGAACTATTGAGAGCACAAAGTAAGTATAATCTATAACATGCTATATAATACAAAGAAAAACATTGAAAAACGAAAGCGCTAAAATTACTAATTTCGAACACTCTACAACAAATACGAAAAGCACTTGTAATTAGAACTATAGAGCACAAAGTAAGTATAATCTATAACATGCTATATAATATAAAGGAAAAAACATTGAAAAAAACAAAAGCGCTAAATATACTAATTTCGAACACTCTACAACAAATACGAAAAGCACTGTAATTAGAACTATAGAGCACAAAAGTAAGATAATCTATAACATGCTATATAATACAAAGGAAAAACATTGAAAAAACAAAAGCGCTAAATATACTAATTTCGAACACTCCACAACAAATACGAAAAAGCACTGTAATTAGAACTATAGAGCACAAAGTAAGTATAATCTATAACATGCTATATAATACAAAAGAAAAAACATTGAAAAAACGAAAGCGCTAAATATACTAATTTCGAACACTCTACAACAAATACGAAAAGCACTGTAATTAGAACTATTGAGAGCACAAAGTAAGTATAATCTATAACATGCTATATTATAAAGAAAAAACATTGAAAAAACGAAAGCGCTAAATATACTAATTTCGAACACTCTACAACAAATACGAAAAGCACTTGTAATTAGAACTATGAGAGCACAAAGTAAGTATAATCTATAACATGCTATATAATATAAAGGAAAAACATTGAAAAAACAAAAGCGCTAAATATACTAATTTCGAACACTCCACAACGAATACGAAAAGCACTGTAATTAGAACTAGTGAGAGCACAAAGTAAGTATAATCTATAACATGCTATATAATACAAAGGAAAAACATTGAAAAAACAAAAGCGCTAAATGTACTAATTTCGAACACTCCACAACAAATACGAAAAGCACTGCAATTAGAACTATAGAGCACAAAGTAAGTATAATCTATAACATGCTATATAATATAAAGGAAAAACATTGAAAAACAAAGCGCTAAATGTACTAATTTCGAACACTCTACAAAAATACAAAAAAGACTATAATTAGAACTATTGAGAGCACAAAGTAAATATAATCTATAACATGCTATATAATACAAAGGAAAAACATTGAAAAAACGAAAGCGCTAAATATACTAATTTCGAACACTCTACAACAATACGAAAAGCACTGTAATTAGAACTATAGAGCACAAAAGTAAGTATAATCTATAACATGCTATATAATACAAAGGAAAAACATTGAAAAAACGAAAGCGCTAAATATACTAATTTCGAACACTCTACAACAAATACGAAAAGCACTGTAATTAGAACTATTGAGAGCACAAAGTAAGTATAATCTATAACATGCTATATAATACAAAGGAAAAACATTGAAAAAACGAAAGCGCTAAATATACTAATTTCGAACACTCTACAACAAATACGAAAAGCACTGTAATTAGAACTATGAGAGCACAAAGTAAGTATAATCTATAACATGCTATATAATATAAAGGAAAAAACATTGAAAAAACAAAAGCGCTAAATATACTAATTTCGAACACTCCACAACAAATACGAAAGCACTGTAATTAGAACTATGAGAGCACAAAGTAAGTATAATCTATAACATGCTATATAATACAAAGGAAAAACATTGAAAAAACAAAAGCGCTAAATATACTAATTTCGAACACTCTACAACAATACGAAAAAACACTGTAATTAGAACTATAGAGCACAAAGTAAGTATAATCTATAACATGCTATATAATACAAAAGAAAAACATTGAAAAAACGAAAGCGCTAAATATACTAATTTCGAACACTCTACAACAAATACGAAAAGCACTGTAATTAGAACTATTGAGAGCACAAAGTAAGTATAATCTATAACATGCTATATAATAAAAAAAAAACATTGAAAAAACGAAAGCGCTAAATATACTAATTTCGAACACTCTACAACAAATACGAAAAGCACTGTAATTAGAACTATTGAGAGCACAAAGTAAGTATAATCTATAACATGCTATATAATATAAAGGAAAAACATTGAAAAAACAAAAGCGCTAAATGTACTAATTTCGAACACTCTACAACAAATACGAAAAGCACTGTAATTAGAACTATGAGAGCACAAAGTAAGTATAATCTATAACATGCTATATAATACAAAGGAAAAACATTGAAAAAACAAAAGCGCTAAATATACTAATTTCGAACACTCCTACAACAAATACGAAAAGCGCTGCAATTAGAACTATAGAGCACAAAGTAAGTATAATCTATAACATGCTATATAATATAAAGGAAAAACATTGAAAAAACAAAAGCGCTAAATGTACTAATTTCGAACACTCTACAACAAATACGAAAAGCACTGTAATTAGAACTATTGAGAGCACAAAGTAAGTATAATCTATAACATGCTATATAATACAAAGAAAAAACATTGAAAAGACGAAAGCGCTAAATATACTAATTTCACACTCTACAACAAATACGAAAAACACTGTAATTAGAGAACTATAGAGCACAAAGTAAGTATAATCTATAACATGCTATATAATTAAGGAAAAAAAAAACATTGAAAAAACGAAGCGCTAAATATACTAATTTCGAACACTCTACAACAAATACGAAAAGCACTGTAATTAGAACTATTGAGAGCACAAAGTAAGTATAATCTATAACATGCTATATAATACAAAGAAAAACATTGAAAAAACGAAAGCGCTAAATATACTAATTTCGAACACTCTACAACAAATACGAAAAGCACTGTAATTAGAACTATTGAGAGCACAAAGTAAGTATAATCTATAACATGCTATATAATATAAAGAAAAAACATTGAAAAAACAAAAGCGCTAAATATACTAATTTCGAACACTCCAAAAAAATACGAAAAGCACTGTAATTAGAACTATGAGAGCACAAAGTAAGTATAATCTATAACATGCTATATAATACAAAGGAAAAACATTGAAAAAACAAAAGCGCTAAATATACTAATTTCGAACACTCTACAACAAATACGAAAAGCACTGTAATTAGAACTATAGAGCACAAAGTAAGTATAATCTATAACATGCTATATAATACAAAAGAAAAACATTGAAAAAACGAAAGCGCTAAATATACTAATTTCGAACACTCTACAACAAATACGAAAAGCACTGTAATTAGAACTATTGAGAGCACAAAGTAAGTATAATCTATAACATGCTATATAATACAAAGAAAAAACATTGAAAAAACGAAAGCGCTAAATATACTAATTTCGAACACTCTACAACAAATACGAAAAGCACTGTAATTAGAACTATTGAGAGCACAAAGTAAGTATAATCTATAACATGCTATATAATATAAGGAAAAACATTGAAAAAACAAAGCGCTAAATATACTAATTTCGAACACTCCACAACAAATACGAAAAGCACTGTAATTAGAACTAGTAAGAGCACAAAGTAAGTATAATCTATAACATGCTATATAATACAAAGGAAAAACATTGAAAAAACAAAAGCGCTAAATATACTAATTTCGAACACTCCACAACGAATACGAAAAGCACTGTAATTAGAACTATAGAGCACAAAGTAAGTATAATCTATAACATGCTATATAATATAAAGGAAAAACATTGAAAAAACGAAAGCGCTAAATATACTAATTTCGAACACTCTACAACAAATACAAAAAGCACTATAATTAGAACTATTGAGAGCACAAAGTAAATATAATCTATAACATGCTATATAATACAAAGAAAAAACATTGAAAAAACGAAAGCGCTAAATATACTAATTTCGAACACTCTACAACAAATACGAAAAACTGTAATTAGAACTTAGAGCACAAAGTAAGTATAATCTATAACATGCTATATAATACAAAGGAAAAACATTGAAAAACGAAAGCGCTAAATATACTAATTTCGAACACTCTACAACAAATACGAAAAGCACTGTAATTAGAACTATTGAGAGCACAAAGTAAGTATAATCTATAACATGCTATATAATACAAAGAAAAAACATTGAAAAAACGAAAGCGCTAAATATACTAATTTCGAACACTCTACAACAAATACGAAAAGCACTGTAATTAGAACTATGAGAGCACAAAGTAAGTATAATCTATAACATGCTATATAATATAAAGGAAAAACATTGAAAAAACAAAAGCGCTAAATATACTAATTTCGAACACTCTACAACAAATACGAAAAGCACTGTAATTAGAACTATGAGAGCACAAAGTAAGTATAATCTATAACATGCTATATAATACAAAGGAAAAACATTGAAAAAACAAAAGCGCTAAATGTACTAATTTCGAACACTCCACAACAAATACGAAAAGCACTGTAATTAGAACTATAGAGCACAAAGTAAGTATAATCTATAACATGCTATATAATACAAAGAAAAACATTGAAAAAACGAAAAGCGCTAAATATACTAATTTCGAACACTCTACAACAAATACGAAAAGCACTGTAATTAGAACTATAGAGCACAAAGTAAGTATAATCTATAACATGCTATATAATACAAAGGAAAAACATTGAAAAAACGAAGCGCTAAATATACTAATTTCGAACACTCTACAACAAATACGAAAAGCACTGTAATTAGAACTATTGAGAGCACAAAGTAAGTATAATCTATAACATGCTATATAATATAAGGAAAAACATTGAAAAAACAAAAAAAAAAACAAAGCGCTAAATTACTAATTTCGAACACTCCACAACAATACGAAAAGCACTGTAATTAGAACTATGAGAGCACAAAGTAAGTATAATCTATAACATGCTATATAATACAAAGGAAAAACATTGAAAAAACAAAAGCGCTAAATATACTAATTTCGAACACTCTACAACAAATACGAAAAGCCTGCAATTAGAACTATAGAGCACAAAGTAAGTATAATCTATAACATGCTATATAATATAAAGGAAAAACATTGAAAAAACAAAAGCGCTAAATGTACTAATTTCGAACACTCTACAACAAATACGAAAAGCACTGTAATTAGAACTATTGAGAGCACAAAGTAATATAATCTATAACATGCTATATAATACAAAGAAAAAACATTGAAAAAACGAAAGCGCTAAATATACTAATTTCGAACACTCTACAACAAATACGAAAAACACTGTAATTAGAACTATAGAGCACAAAGTAAGTATAATCTAAACATGCTATATAATACAAAGGAAAAACATTGAAAAAACGAAGCGCTAAATATACTAATTTCGAACACTCTACAACAAATACGAAAAAGCACTGTAATTAGAACTATTGAGAGCACAAAGTAAGTATAATCTATAACATGCTATATAATACAAATAAAAAACATTGAAAAACGAAAACGCTAAATATACTAATTTCGAACACTCTACAACAAATACGAAAAGCACTGTAATTAGAACTATGAGAGCACAAAGTAAGTATAATCTATAACATGCTATATAATACAAAGGAAAAACATTGAAAAACGAAAGCGCTAAATATACTAATTTCGAACACTCTACAACAAATACGAAAAGCACTGTAATTAGAACTATTGAGAGCACAAGTAAGTATAATCTATAACATGCTATATAATATAAAGGAAAAACATTGAAAAAACAAAAGCGCTAAATATACTAATTTCGAACACTCCACACAAATACGAAAAGCACAAATTAGAACTATGAGAGCACAAAGTAAGTATAATCTATAACATGCTATATAATACAAGGAAAAACATTGAAAAACAAAAGCGCTAAATATACTAATTTCGAACACTCCACAACAAATACGAAAAGCACTGTAATTAGAACTATAGAGCACAAAGTAAGTATAATCTATAACATGCTATATAATATAAAGGAAAAACATTGAAAAAACGAAAGCGCTAAATGTACTAATTTCGAACACTCTACAACAAATACAAAAAAGCAGTAATTAGAACTATGAGAGCACAAAGTAAGTATAATCTATAACATGCTATATAATACAAAGAAAAAACATTGAAAAACGAAAGCGCTAAATATACTAATTTCGAACACTCTACAACAAATACGAAAAGCACTGTAATTAGAACTATAGAGCACAAAGTAAGTATAATCTATAACATGCTATATAATTCAAAGGAAAAACATTGAAAAAACGAAAGCGCTAAATATACTAATTTCGAACACTCTACAACAAATACGAAAAGCACTGTAATTAGAACTATGAGAGCACAAAGTAAGTATAATCTATAACATGCTATATAATACAAAGAAAAAACATTGAAAAAACGAAAGCGCTAAAATATACTAATTTCGAACACTCTACAACAAATACGAAAAGCACTGTAATTAGAACTATTGAGAGCACAAAGTAAGTATAATCTATAACATGCTATATAATATAAAGAAAAAACATTGAAAAAACAAAAGCGCTAAATATACTAATTTCGAACACTCTACAACAAATACGAAAACACTGTAATTAGAACTATGAGAGCACAAAGTAAGTATAATCTATAACATGCTATATAATACAAAGGAAAAACATTGAAAAAACAAAAGCGCTAAATATACTAATTCGAACACTCTACAACAAATACGAAAAGCACTGTAATTAGAACTATAGAGCACAAAGTAAGTATAATCTATAACATGCTATATAATACAAAGGAAAAACATTGAAAAAACGAAGCGCTAAATATACTAATTTCGAACACTCTACAACAAATACGAAAAGCACTGTAATTAGAACTATTGAGAGCACAAAGTAAGTATAATCTATAACATGCTATATAATATAAAGGAAAAAACATTGAAAAAACAAAAGCGCTAAATATACTAATTTCGAACACTCTACAACAAATACGAAAAGCACTGTAATTAGAACTATAGAGCACAAAGTAAGTATAATCTATAACATGCTATATAATACAAAGGAAAAACATTGAAAAAACGAAAGCGCTAAATATACTAATTTCGAACACTCTACAACAAATACGAAAAGCACTGTAATTAGAACTATTGAGAGCACAAAGTAAGTATAATCTATAACATGCTATATAATACAAAGGAAAAACATTGAAAAACAAAAGCGCTAAATATACTAATTTCGAACACTCTACACAAAATACGAAAAGCACTGTAATTAGAACTATTGAGAGCACAAGTAAGTATAATCTATAACATGCTATATAAACAAAGGAAAACATTGAAAAACAAAAAGCGCTAAATATACTAATTTCGAACACTCTACAACAAATACGAAAAGCACTGTAATTAGAACTATTGAGAGCAAAAGTAAGTATAATCTATAACATGCTATATAAAAAGGAAAACATTGAAAAAAACAAAGCGCTAAATATACTAATTTCGAACACTCTACAAAATACGAAAAGCACTGTAATTAGAACTATGAGAGCACAAAGTAAGTATAATCTATAACATGCTATATAATACAAAGGAAAAACATTGAAAAAAAAAAAGCGCTAAATATACTAATTTCGAACACTCTACAACAAATACGAAAAGCACTGTAATTAGAACTATAGAGCACAAAGTAAGTATAATCTATAACATGCTATATAATACAAAGGAAAAACATTGAAAAAACAAAAGCGCTAAATATACTAATTTCGAACACTCTACACAAATACGAAAAGCACTGTAATTAAAACTATAGAGCAAAAGTAAGTATAATCTATAACATGCTATATAATACAAAGGAAAAACATTGAAAAAACGAAAGCGCTAAATATACTAATTTCGAACACTCTACAACAAATACGAAAAGCACTGTAATTAGAACTATAGAGCACAAAAGTATAATCTATAACATGCTATATAATACAAAGGAAAAACATTGAAAAAACGAAAGCGCTAAATATACTAATTTCGAACACTCTACAACAAATACGAAAAGCACTGTAATTAGAACTATTGAGAGCACAAAGTAAGTATAATCTATAACATGCATATAAAAAAAAAATACGGAAAAATCGAACAAAAAGCGAAAATCGTACTAATTTCGTATTTCTACAACTCTACGACAAATACGAATTGCACTGCACGAGTTATTGAGAGCACAAAGTAAGTATAATCTATAACATGCTATATAATACAAAGGAAAAACATTGAAAAAACAAAAGCGCTAAATATACTAATTTCGAACACTCCACAACAAATACGAAAAGCACTGTAATTAGAACTATAGAGCACAAAGTAAGTATAATCTATAACATGCTATATAATACAAAGGAAAAACATTGAAAAAACAAAGCGCTAAATATACTAATTTCGAACACTCTACAACAAATACGAAAAGCACTGTAATTAGAACTATTGAGAGCACAAAGTAAGTATAATCTATAACATGCTATATAATATAAAGGAAAAACATTGAAAAAAAAAAACGAAACGCTAAATGTACTAATTTCGAACACTCTACAACAAATACGAAAAGCCGTAATTAGAACTATAGAGCACAAAGTAAGTATAATCTATAACATGCTATATAATATAAAGGAAAAACATTGAAAAAACAAAGCGCTAAATGTACTAATTTCGAACACTCTACAACAAATACGAAAAGCACTGTAATTAGAACTATTGAGAGCACAAAGTAAGTATAATCTATAACATGCTATATAATAAAAAGGAAAAACATTGAAAAAACAAAGCGCTAAATGTACTAATTTCGAACACTCCACAACGAATACGAAAAGCACTGTAATTAGAACTATTGAGAGCACAAAGTAAGTATAATCTATAACATGCTATATAATACAAGGGAAAACATTGAAAAAACAAAAGCGCTAAATGTACTAATTTCGAACACTCACAACAAATACGAAAAGCACTGTAATTAGAACTATAGAGCACAAAGTAAGTATAATCTATAACATGCTATATAATACAAAGGAAAAACATTGAAAAAACGAAAGCGCTAAATATACTAATTTCGAACACTCTACAACAAATACGAAAAGCACTGTAATTAGAACTATGAGAGCACAAAGTAAGTATAATCTATAACATGCTATATAATACAAAGGAAAAACATTGAAAAAACGAAAGCGCTAAATATACTAATTTCGAACACTCTACAACAAATACGAAAAGCACTGTAATTAGAACTATTGAGAGCACAAAGTAAGTATAATCTATAACATGCTATATAATACAAAGGAAAAACATTGAAAAAACGAAAGCGCTAAATATACTAATTTCGAACACTCTACAACAAATACGAAAAGCACTGTAATTAGAACTATTGAGAGCACAAAGTAAGTATAATCTATAACATGCTATATAATATAAAGGAAAAACATTGAAAAAACGAAAAGCGCTAAATATACTAATTTCGAACACTCTACAACAAATACGAAAAACACGTAATTAGAACTATAGAGCACAAAGTAAGTATAATCTATAACATGCTATATAATATAAAGGAAAAACATTGAAAAAACAAAAGCGCTAAATATACTAATTTCGAACACTCTACAACAAATACGAAAAGCACTGTAATTAGAACTATTGAGAGCACAAAGTAAGTATAATCTATAACATGCTATATAATAAAAGGAAAAACATTGAAAAAACAAAAGCGCTAAATGTACTAATTTCGAACACTCCACAACGAATACGAAAAGCACTGTAATTAGAACTATAGAGCACAAAGTAAGTATAATCTATAACATGCTATATAATACAAGGAAAACATTGAAAAAACAAAAGCGCTAAATGTACTAATTTCGAACACTCTACAACAAATACGAAAAGCACTGTAATTAGAACTATAGAGCACAAAGTAAGTATAATCTATAACATGCTATATAATACAAAGGAAAAACATTGAAAAAACGAAAGCGCTAAATATACTAATTTCGAACACTCTACAACAAATACGAAAAGCACTGTAATTAGAACTATGAGAGCACAAAGTAAGTATAATCTATAACATGCTATATAATACAAAGGAAAAACATTGAAAAAACGAAAGCGCTAAATATACTAATTTCGAACACTCTACAACAATACGAAAAGCACTGTAATTAGAACTATTGAGAGCACAAAGTAAGTATAATCTATAACATGCTATATAATACAAAGGAAAAACATTGAAAAAACAAAAGCGCTAAATATACTAATTTCGAACACTCTACAACAAATACGAAAAGCACTGTAATTAGAACTTGAGAGCACAAAGTAAGTATAATCTATAACATGCTATATAATATAAAGGAAAAACATTGAAAAAACAAAAGCGCTAAATGTACTAATTTCGAACACTCTACAACAAATACGAAAAGCACTGTAATTAGAACTATTGAGAGCACAAAGTAAGTATAATCTATAACATGCTATATAATACAAGGGAAAAACATTGAAAAAACAAAGCGCTAAATTTACTAATTTCGAACACTCCACAACAAATACGAAAAGCACTGCAATTAGAACTATAGAGCACAAAGTAAGTATAATCTATAACATGCTATATAATATAAAGGAAAAACATTGAAAAAACAAAAGCGCTAAATGTACTAATTTCGAACACTCTACAACAAATACAAAAAGCACTATAATTAGAACTATTGAGAGCACAAAGTAAGTATAATCTATAACATGCTATATAATACAAAGAAAAAACATTGAAAAAACAAAAGCGCTAAATATACTAATTTCGAACACTCTACAACAAATACGAAAAGCACTGCAATTAGAACTATAGAGCACAAAGTAAGTATAATCTATAACATGCTATATAATTCAAAGGAAAAACATTGAAAAAACGAAAGCGCTAAATATACTAATTTCGAACACTCTACAACAAATACGAAAAGCACTGTAATTAAACTATAGAGCACAAAGTAAGTATAATCTATAACATGCTATATAATATAAAGGAAAAACATTGAAAAAACAAAGCGCTAAATATACTAATTTCGAACACTCTACAACAAATACGAAAAGCACTGTAATTAGAACTATGAGAGCACAAAGTAAGTATAATCTATAACATGCTATATAATACAAAGGAAAAACATTGAAAAAACGAAAGCGCTAAATATACTAATTTCGAACACTCTACAACAAATACGAAAAGCACTGTAATTAGAACTATAGAGCACAAAGTAAGTATAATCTATAACATGCTATATAATATAAAGGAAAAACATTGAAAAAACGAAAGCGCTAAATATACTAATTTCGAACACTCTACAACAAATACGAAAAGCACTGTAATTAGAACTATTGAGAGCACAAAGTAAGTATAATCTATAACATGCTATATAATACAAAGGAAAAACATTGAAAAACGAAAGCGCTAAATATACTAATTTCGAACACTCTACAACAAATACGAAAAGCACTGTAATTAGAACTATTGAGAGCACAAAGTAAGTATAATCTATAACATGCTATATAATATAAAGGAAAAACATTGAAAAAACAAAAGCGCTAAATATACTAATTTCGAACACTCTACAACAAATACGAAAAGCACTGTAATTAGAACTATTGAGAGCACAAAGTAAGTATAATCTATAATTCTATATAATAAAAAGGAAAAACATTGAAAAAACAAAGCGCTAAATGTACTAATTTCGAACACTCCACAACAAATACGAAAAGCACTGTAATTAGAACTATAGAGCACAAAGTAAGTATAATCTATAACATTCTATATAATACAAGAAAAAACATTGAAAAAACAAAAGCGCTAAATATACTAATTTCGAACACTCCACAACGAATACGAAAAGCACTGTAATTAGAACTATAGAGCACAAAGTAAGTATAATCTATAACATGCTATATAATACAAAGGAAAAACATTGAAAAAACAAAAGCGCTAAATATACTAATTTCGAACACTCTACAACAAATACGAAAAGCACTGTAATTAGAACTATGAGAGCACAAAGTAAGTATAATCTATAACATGCTATATAATATAAAGGAAAAACATTGAAAAAACGAAAACGCTAAATTTACTAATTTCGAACACTCTACAACAAATACGAAAAATGCCGTAATTAGAACTATAGAGCACAAAGTAAGTATAATCTATAACATGCTATATAATATAAAGGAAAAACATTGAAAAAACAAAAGCGCTAAATATACTAATTTCGAACACTCTACAACAAATACGAAAAGCACTGTAATTAGAACTATTGAGAGCACAAAGTAAGTATAATCTATAACATGCTATATAATAAAAAGGAAAAACATTGAAAAAACAAAAGCGCTAAATGTACTAATTTCGAACACTCTACAACAAATACGAAAAGCACTGTAATTAGAACTATAGAGCACAAAGTAAGTATAATCTATAACATTCTATATAATACAACGGAAAACATTGAAAAAACAAAAGCGCTAAATGTACTAATTTCGAACACTCCACAACGAATACGAAAAGCACCGTAATTAGAACTATAGAGCACAAAGTAAGTATAATCTATAACATGCTATATAATACAAAGGAAAAACATTGAAAAAACGAAAGCGCTAAATATACTAATTTCGAACACTCTACAACAAATACGAAAAGCACTGTAATTAAAACTATGAGAGCACAAAGTAAGTATAATCTATAACATGCTATATAATACAAAGGAAAAACATTGAAAAAACGAAAGCGCTAAATATACTAATTTCGAACACTCTACAACAAATACGAAAAGCACTGTAATTAGAACTATGAGAGCACAAAGTAAGTATAATCTATAACATGCTATATAATACAAAGGAAAAACATTGAAAAAACGAACGCGCTAAATATACTAATTTCGAACACTCTACAACAAATACGAAAAGCACTGTAATTAGAACTATTGAGAGCACAAAGTAAGTATAATCTATAACATGCTATATAATATAAAGGAAAAACATTGAAAAAACGAAAACGCTAAATTTACTAATTTCGAACACTCTACAACAAATACGAAAAACGCCGTAATTAGAACTATAGAGCACAAAGTAAGTATAATCTATAAATGCTATATAATATAAAGGAAAAACATTGAAAAAACAAAAGCGCTAAATATACTAATTTCGAACACTCTACAACAAATACGAAAAGCACTGTAATTAGAACTATTGAGAGCACAAAGTAAGTATAATCTATAACATGCTATATAATAAAAAGGAAAAACATTGAAAAAACAAAAGCGCTAAATGTACTAATTTCGAACACTCCACAACAAATACGAAAAGCACTGTAATTAGAACTATAGAGCACAAAGTAAATATAATCTATAACATGCTATATAATACAACGGAAAACATTGAAAAAACAAAAGCGCTAAATGTACTAATTTCGAACACTCCACAACAAATACGAAAAGCACCGTAATTAGAACTATAGAGCACAAAGTAAGTATAATCTATAACATGCTATATAATACAAAGGAAAAACATTGAAAAAACGAAAGCGCTAAATATACTAATTTCGAACACTCTACAACAAATACGAAAAGCACTGTAATTAAACTATTGAGAGCACAAAGTAAGTATAATCTATAACATGCTATATAATACAAAGGAAAAACATTGAAAAAACGAAAGCGCTAAATATACTAATTTCGAACACTCTACAACAAATACGAAAAGCATGTAATTAGAACTATTGAGAACACAAAGTAAGTATAATCTATAACATGCTATATAATACAAAGGAAAAACATTGAAAAAACGAAAGCGCTAAATATACTAATTTCGAACACTCTACAACAAATACGAAAAGCACTGTAATTAGAACTATGAGAGCACAAAGTAAGTATAATCTATAACATGCTATATAATATAAAGGAAAAACATTGAAAAAACAAAAGCGCTAAATGTACTAATTTCGAACACTCTACAACAAATACGAAAAACAATGTAATTAGAAGAAATATTGAGAGCACAAAGTAAGTATAATCTATAACATGCTATATAATACAAGGGAAAAACATTGAAAAAACGAAAGCGCTAAATTTACTAATTTCGAACACTCCACAACGAATACGAAAAGCACTGCAATTAGAACTATAGAGCACAAAGTAAGTATAATCTATAACATGCTATATAATATAAAGGAAAAACATTGAAAAAACAAAAGCGCTAAATGTACTAATTTCGAACACTCTACAACAAATACAAAAAGAGTATAATTAGAACTATTGAGAGCACAAAGTAAATATAATCTATAACATGCTATATAATACAAAGAAAAAACATTGAAAAAACGAAAGCGCTAAATATACTAATTTCGAACACTCTACAACAAATACGAAAAACACTGTAATTAGAACTATAGAGCACAAAGTAAGTATAATCTATAACATGCTATATAATTCAAAGGAAAAACATTGAAAAAAACGAAAGCGCTAAATATACTAATTTCGAACACTCTACAACAAATACGAAAAGCACTGTAATTAGAACTATTGAGAACACAAAGTAAGTATAATCTATAACATGCTATATAATACAAAGGAAAAACATTGAAAAACGAAAGCGCTAAATATATTAATTTCGAACACTCTACAACAAATACGAAAAGCACTGTAATTAGAACTATTGAGAGCACAAAGTAAGTATAATCTATAACATGCTATATAATATATAGGAAAAACATTGAAAAAACAAAAGTGCTAAATATACTAATTTCGAACACTCTACAACAAATACGAAAAGCACTGTAATTAGAACTATTGAGAGCACAAAGTAAGTATAATCTAAAACATTCTATATAATAAAAAGGAAAAACATTGAAAAAACAAATGCGCTAAATGTACTAATTTCGAACACTCCACAACGAATACGAAAAGCACTGTAATTAGAACTATAGAGCACAAAGTAAGTATAATCTATAACATTCTATATAATACAATGGAAAAACATTGAAAAAACAAAAGCGCTAAATATACTAATTTCGAACACTCCACAACGAATACGAAAAGCACCGTAATTAGAATTATAGAGCACAATGTAAGTATAATCTATAACATGCTATATAATACAAATGAAGAACATTGAAAAAACGAAAGCGCTAAATATACTAATTTCGAACAATCTACGACAAATACAAAAAGCACTGTAATTAGAACTATTGAGAGCACACAGTAAGTATAATCTATAGCATGCTATATAATACAAAGGAAAAACATTGAAAAAACGAATGCGCTAAATATACTAATTTCCAACACTCTACAACAAATACGAAAAGCACTGTAATTAGAACTATTGAGAGCACAAAGTAAGTATAATCTATAACATGCTATATAATATAAAGGAAAAACATTAAAAAAACGAAAACGCTAAATTTACTAATTTTGAACACTCTACAACAAATACGAAAAACGCCGTAATTAGAACTATAGAGCACAAAGTAACTATAATCTATAAATGCTATATAATATAAAGGAAAAACAATGAAAAAACAAAATCGCTAAATATTCTAATTTCGAACACTCGACAACAAATACGAAAAGCACTGTAATTAGAACTATTGAGAGCACAAAGTAAGTATAATCTATAACATGCTATATAATATAAAGGAAAAACATTGAAAAAACAAAAGCGCTAAATGTACTAATTTCGAACACTCCACAACGAATACGAAAAGCACTGTAATTAGAACTATAGAGCACAAAGTAAATATAATCTATAACATTCTATATAATACAACGGAAAACAATTGAAAAAGCAAAAGCGCTAAATGTACTAATTTCGAACACTCCACAACGAATACGAAAAGCACCGTAATTAGAACTATAGATTACAAAGTAAGTATAATCTATAACATGCTATATAATACAAAGGAAAAACATTGAAAAAACGAATGCGCTAAATATACTAATTTCGAACACTCTACAACAAATACGAAAAGCAATGTAATTAGAACTATTGAGAACACAAAGTAAGTATAATCTATAACATGCTATATAATGCAAAGGAAAAAGATTGAAAAAACGAAAGCGCTTAATATATTAATTTCGAATACTCTACAACAAATACGAAAATCACCGTAATTAGAACTATATAGCACAAAGTAGGTATAATCTATAACATGCTATATAATATAAAGGAAAAACATTGAAAAAACGAATGCGCTAAATATACTAATTTCGAACACTCTACAACAAATACGAAAAGCACTGTAATTAAAACTATAGAGCACAAAGTGGGTATATTCTATAACGTGCTATATAATACAAAGGAAAAACATTGACAAAACGAAAGCGCTAAATATACTAATTTCGAACACTCTACAACAAATACGAAAAGCAGTGCGATTAGAACTATTGATTACAAAGTAAGTATAATCCATAACATGCTATATAATAAAAAGGAAAAACATTGAAAAAACGAATGCGCTAAATATACTAATTTCGAACACTCTACAACAAATACGAAAAGCACTGTAATTAGAGCTATTGAGAGCACAAAGTAAGTATAATCTATAACATGCTATATAATACGAAGGAAAAAGATTGAAAAAACGAAAGCGCTAAATATACTAATTTCGAACACTCTACCACAAATACGAAAAGCACTGTAATTAAAACGATAGAGCACAAAGTAGGTATAATCTATAACATGCTATATAATATAAAGGAAAAACATTGAAAAAACGAAAGCGCTAAATATACTATTTTCGAACACTCTACAACAAATACGAAACGAACTAAAATTAGAACTATAGTGCACAAAGTAAGTATAATCTATAACATGCTATATAATTCAAAGAAAAAACATTGAAAAAACAAAAGCGGTAAATATACTAATTTCGAACACTCTACAACAAATACGAAAAGCACTGTAATTAGAACTATTGAGAGCACAAAGTAAGTATAATCTATAACATGGTATATAATATATAGGAAAAACATTGAAAAAACAAAAGCGCTAAATGTACTAATTTCGAACACTCCACAGCAAATACGAAAAGCACTGCAATTAGAACTATAGAGCACAAAGTAAGTATAATCTATAACATGCACTACCAAAAAAACTGTTTTCTATTACGGCCGGAAAATCGTAACAAAAAGCCATATTTCGTGCAATTTGCGTATTTGCTACGCCTTTGTTACGACTTTTTTCCGTAATGTGTACTCGCGTAACGAATGTTTTTTGCCACGCCACTTTTCGTAACTATTACGATCGGTCAACGCTCCCTGAAGTATGGTATTTGTTACGATGTTTGTTACGAATTTTCTCTCGTAACGAAAGGTAGATCCTTCCGCGCGTGTGGCAGGACTTTTAGTTACGGTATTTGTTACGGAAGTTCCTCGCGTTACAAGTGTTTTCCATTGACCGGTTGTCAGAACTTGGTTTTTGTTACGACTATTTGTAACGGCATTGAACCCCGTAAAAAAAATATTACCTACTTATAGTCACGAAACCGTCTGTAACAACAAATATCCAAAGACCACTTTTTGTAACGATTTTCTGGCCTTTTGTTACGGAAAAATAGCGTATTGTGAAAAACAGGGGGTACGCTGCAATTGAAATTGTTCGTAACAAATGGACCTGCTGTGATGCGTATGATACGAAAATAAATTACGAATACAAAGATTGCTATAAACATCATCATCATTACGCCCCGCGCAAACATTAATTCATATTAAAATCTGAATTCCATACCTACCAACAAAGTAAAGCAACCCATAGAACAAGCCTACTAGTATCTACACATCAACAACCTGTTCCGCAAAACGTGCTTAACAGTTCAAACAGAAGTAAACAACGCAATTAGGCACATTTTTCACCATACGAATTCAAACCACAAAGGTCTACGCATCAATTCCAGACATAGTTCAACAAAAACTCAACACAATCCATCCAAAGACAGGTTCGACATTCAATCCATATGACAAACGGGGCAATTAACATGGGTGTATCGGTACCAACATTTCAAGCCCGGCGCATGAGCTGCAATTGCCAACACAGAGATTACTTTAAGTCATACTTCTTATAAATTTCGGAAGGCAATACAAGAAAGGTATTAAAGTAGATCCTTACGTCGTTGTAGCTCCACTCAATAGGATCTTCGCCGACGACATCGCGAAGGGTAGTCGCCCCAGAAATGGTCGGCAAAATAAGGGGTGTGTCCGGGACTGACGCGGATGTCACGAAGACCTTGACCAAGGAAAGTGTGTCACCTACAGCATTCACAAGAGCAATTTTTGATTACATTCAAGCATATATATCAACAGACGTTCGAACTGTATATATAACATGTCATAACACAGACATTATAAGTGTAATACTTTGGAACTAGAACAAGAGGAGTACGTACATTCAGACATGTCGTACAGTACATGGTATTACATTCATGAGTTAGGTAGCGAAGCACATTATACCCTAATTTCCTATGTAATTGCAGCTTGATCTTTAAACCAAACATCCTTCAATAAACATGGGTCGTCATAATAGCAGTTATTTTACCACCCCTACATTAACAGTCTACATCGCTTTGGAAATCCACGGATCGTATCATTGTATACTTCTACACTTAGTGAATCCATGCTAATACGCAATATGAGGCCTGAACAGTCACGAAAACCTACGATATCTCGCTGAGGCATATTAAAAGTTTAATTAAACATCCTCAAAGATACCGGACCAACCTGGCCCAGGGGGGCAGAGCAGAAGTCCCTCTGCAACAACTTTTTTCTCACCGGTGCGGGATAATAGAAGCACATGTGTGCCGACCTACAACAGACAGGGCATATGAGTTGGATAAGGTAGTACGCAGTCAAGAGTAGCCTAAATTAGACACTGCACTGATTTCTAAGAAACTCCAGGGCGTCACGGAATCATACCGTCATGCTTGGCTCGGACACAGGCCTGGGAATCTCAGGGACTGAATCAATACGAGATGTGCCCTATCATATAACATGCCGAGGATGGTAAATTCCTTCGCCATCCAAATCTCATGGGATACTCATACCAAACAGGTCAGGGATTATGAATACTTACTGCCTGGCCAGTAACCGCTCCGGAGTTTCTGTGCATGAATGCATACACATCAGCCTTGATGGTTTTGAACTCATCCATCATTGCCTTCAGCTCCTCCATTCCATTCTGTAGTTGTTCCCACCCATGCTGGAATGCTACACTGTCTGTTAAACCAGTTGACTCGCTGCCGGGATGAGCTGAACTTGCCGCACTGTCGACCTTTGACCGCTTCTTAATCTTTCCCCCAAGGGCCCGTCGGTACAGAGTCTCCCGAACAGAGGGAGTCCGCCCTTCAGGGGGAACCTTGTTTAGCTCATTCTGTAAATAAGTCTACAGGAAAGATTTAAGTGAGGCCGAACTTGCTCTTGTTGTTAGAGATGTAAATACTGACTGAATTGTAACTAAGTTGGGAACGAATTTATTCTACCAATATCTCCTCGGTTTCTTGGTCATCCTTTCCCTTGCCTTGTGTGCGACTGGAAATCCAAATCTCCAGATTGTCGGGGTCCTTCCCCTTTGCCTTGATCTGCAGCAATACAAGGCCTTCTGTCATCGAAAACATAATGAAATACAGGAGAGGAAAATATGGGGATGGAGCATGACATGACTAATTACTTAATTGTAATAAAAGGTACCTCCTCTGCCAGAGTCGTGAATGACTTCCGCCCAGTACGATGTGGAAAGCTTCTTTTCGCTACGTTCGACGCATTTTTCTTGGATTGAAGCTACGTCAATCAAAGTTATTTAGTTCTCAGTCCATGCCCGTGCAGATTTAACGTATATTAATTTGGCATGTCCCTATGCGTACCTTCACCTTCTCGTCGCGCCAATACTCAACCAACTTCGGCCACTGATCGGGCACAATCCTGCTTGAGGGAACCTTCTTCAGTGCTTCTTCATCGTCCTCGATCGGATTGAAGTAAGTTGATTTGATGCTGTATTTCCAGTGCCTCCAAACTTCCCTTAGGTCAGCCAAGACCACTTTCTCCGCTGAGTCTGGTAATCCGCTGTTACTCTGGAATGCCGTTTCACACGGTTTCCACCAGGTCCGGAGAAGATGGTAGGGCCATATATAAGAATCTATATGAAATAAAAGAACTTTCAATTTAATGAAGTTTGCATCACCTGAACCTCCATCCATGCACCCTGTCTCTTCGTCTCCGGTATCTCAGCGAACGTGGGGTAATGTAGAGGAAGTCGAGCTCCGTTGCGTGCAATGACCCCAATGGCTGTCTTGTACTCGTTTACGTCGGGTCCGACGATGCTTTTACCATCCGGCGATGTGAATACAAGCATCCTGTGATCTTTTCCCCATCCACGCGGCATTCGTGCCGCCCCTCTCCCCTGCTTTTTCTTTGACGAACCAGCTGACACAAACAGGAGATTACATGTTCTAATAAGGATATTACATGCAAAATATGAAGTCACTAAATGTAATCGGTAATCTTTGAAGGCTAATTTCCAAACCGTCGTGCGATGTCATCTCGTCCAATGGTGCCATATTGCCCGCCTCTGTTCCTGTCATCAGAGTGGGGTCGGAGCCTGGCCCTTCATCCAAGAGTGGCATATCACTCTCTGCAGTCTCCATGTCCTGCGTCGGCGGAAGTGTCTCGTCATCTGCTTGTGTGGGGGGGATTGTATCATCGTCATCCTGTGTCAGTGCCGTCGGATCAAAAAGTGATGGAACATCCCTATCATCATGTTCCTGTTGGGGTTAACAGTGTCAGCCTATTGTAGTGTTATACTGAGAGTTCAAATAAGGACATGCTTTCGGCAAAGGAACCACATTACCTCCAAAGGGCCCTCTGAATCCTGAAGCACTGCCCTTCGAGTGGAAGATGTTGGCTTCATGCTTTGACCACGAGCATCGCGCTCTTTCTCCCACTCTGATGTGATGGACCGGAGTCGCTGGAGCAGTGGCGAGACCCGAGATCCCTTCCGTTTTGTCACTTTCTTTGTGGGATTGCGGATGGGCGATGGATTCCTGCTTGCGGGATGAGTTGCCTCTAGGGGGCTGTTACGTGCGGATGCCCGGGTAAAACGTCTTGCGGGAGAGACTGCCGGATCCTGTGACCCTCCAACGGCAGCACGTTGAGATTTGCCCATAACCTGCAAGACACCAGTGTTAGTTGGCAGTATGAAAACGTATATTAGGAGAAAATCAAAACACACTTATCACAACAAAGCTTATGAAGTGACATATTACGAGAAATTCACATAATAGTTACTGCAATTAATCAGGGTAAATTGCTTCAGCATACGCAAACGGGGGTAAAGAGCTTATCCGCGTTGACATATTCGGAAAAAATCATAACATCCTGCGCGCGCATAATGGATGCAAAGTGCTTCAGCAAATCAAGCGAAAACAGGGCCTATGAACGATGGCATGCATGTCCGAAAGTGGTTACCTATTACGTACTTCAATCACCGACCCCCCCTCCCCACATAGATGACCATCTGTTGAGATGTGTAATTTATTCTGAACTGCGAACTCAAAAAGGTTGCGTGGTTGCCAAACCATCAAAAATGGGCCAATTAGGCTATATTCGCATACTACCAAAAATGCCCGCTTATTTGATTCTGCGCTAAGCACCATCATCTTCGGAGGATTCCTCCGAATCCGAAGGCGAAGTATCGGCATGGTCCATCTGCCCTGCATCTTCTACTACTTGCCCCTCAATACCTTCCCTTAGCCAGTAATCGGCTGCTCCTCTAACATTGCCTCCGTCATCTAAAGGTAACCCTGTGCTGAATCTATGATCGATCGTACTATACACGTCATACGTGTCTCGCCGTGACACCGGAACGACAACGCTCCAACCTTCATCAACCGGGTCTGCAATGTACCACACCTGAGAGGCTTGGGTCGCTAAGATGAAAGGCTCATCCGTGGGCAAGTTCTTGGGGTACATCAAATACTTAAAGTTCACACATTTATATTTGAACTCATCCTCTTTAACGCCCCTCTCCAGATCCACCCAGTCACATTTTAAAAGGAGATACTTCTGTTGATTGCTATAGTACACTTCCACAATGTCCGTAAGAATCCCGTAATATGCCACGGAACCTTCTCGTGGGTTATGGTCCCTAGCTGAGGCATAACTCACTGTATCTGCCGTAACCATAACACCTGCACACTGTGTCCTCTTCCTTGCATCCCGGTCTTGAACACGATAGCGTATTCCTGACACAATGCACGAAGAGTACCGTGTTGCATTGCATAATGGTCCACCCGCCAATGCACGGATCTCCGCTGAGATTGGGCACTCATCATTATTCGTCGGATCATCTACCTACATTTGATGTAAAGTAGTTCATGAACACTCGTGATTTCAATGTTTTTTGGGAGTGTAGTCAAGATACCACGTACGGACGATGTAGGCGGTACTCACATATGATTGAAACCAAGACGCAAATTGTTCGTTGTGCTGCTGGTGCACCTCACGTGGGGGTGCGCGAGTTCGACATGACCTAATAGTATCAAGGTGAATCCTACAGTGCAAAAATAAAAGTCGAAGATATTCAACACAGGTCGGATACGCATACAAGTATTGTTAAATTGATGTGAAAAAACCTTCGCAACGGACTGATTTCATCTATATTTCCTAGGATGTAGCAATGAATTTGGTGCATCGTATTGTAATCAAGATTGAACCTAGAACCAAACAATCCTTTCCCGTGTTGTGTCCCGTCCTCCTCCCCTCGAGCAGCCCGGTTCTCTTTGGTCTCTATGTCTCCGAGATATCTTGAGCAGAAAGTCACGCATTCTTCCATGAGGTATCCACGTGCAATCGAACCCTCAGGTTGTGCCCTGTTCCGTACGTACCTCTTCAGAGTACCCAAGTACCGCTCAATGGGATACATCCACCGGTACTGCACCGGACCGGCCACCATAGCCTCCTCAGCCAAATGGATAGGCAGATGCTCCATTACATCAAAGAATGAAGGTGGGAATAGCTTTTCAAGATGGCATAGCGTCAAAGAAATTCTTTCTTGGATTCGCTCCAGTTCACGAACTGTGTTATGAGCTGAGCACATCGAATTGAAGAAGTTACAAAGTTCAATCAACACGAGCACAACATTTTTGGGAAGACACCTACAGGAAGTGTTGAATCAGCACCTTCAGTTATATTTAGAGGAGGCATATATCATGTTAATTAAAATAATTGCGTTTCAAGGGTATACCGTCGGGCAGCAATAGGTAGAATTCGTTGCATAAGAACATGGCAATCGTGGCTCTTAAGTCCCCATATTAGTTGTTGTTCTACCTTCACACGACGCGATAAGTTTGAACTGAACCCATGAGGTGGTCGGAGGTCCTTCAACACAGATAGGAATATCCGTTTTTCGGGGTTACTCATGGTGTACGTAGCTGCCGGCAAATATATAGCGCCCCTAGGACCCGATACCGGGTGTAAAGAACTACGTATTTGCATCAACTGTAAGTCTTTCCTCGTGTTCAGATTGTCCTTTGTTTTCCCCTTAGTTCCCAACAATGTATACAGTACATTCTCACACACATTCTTTTCAATGTGCATCAAGTCGAGGTTGTGACGTACCTCATTCTCAGACCAATAAGGGAGCTGAAAGAATATGCTCTTTTTTTTCCACACCTGTTGCTGCCCGTCCACCCCCCGGCGACGCTTGCGAGACCCCTGTGCAATGCGTTTCTCAATCAAGTCAACCGTACGATACTCAGTAGGCATATCCTGAAGCTGCTGCAGAAGTTCAGCGCCGGTCAAGCGAGAAGGCTTTCCGTCAAAGCTCATCGAACCGTCAAATGCATGTTTATCAAAGCGCATTCTATGCCCAGCCGGCAGGAACCGTCGATGCCCGCAATAGCTATACTTATGTCCATTTTTCAGGTATCTGGAATGAGTTTTTAAACCACAAACAGGGCATGCATTCGCCCCACGAGTCGGCCACCCTGACAACATACCGTAACCGGGAAAATCACTAATAGTCCACAGCAATGCAGCTCGCATCTGGAAATCCTCCTTAGTACTCGCATCGTACGTCCGAACACCATCATACCAAAGCTCCTTAAGCTCATCGATCAAAGGTTGAAGGAAGACATCAATCCGATCCCCCGGGCCATGCGGGCCGTCTATAATCGTAGAGAGGATGAACGATGGTTGCTTCATGCACAGCCACGGAGGTAGGTTATATATCACAAGTACGACGGGCCAAATACTATAACTCACACTCATATTCCCAAAAGGGTTGAAACCGTCAGTGGCCAGACCGAGGCGTACGTTGCGAATCTCCTCAGAGAACGTCGGGTACCGATGATCGAAACTCTTCCACGCAGGACTATCTGCTGGATGACGCATCTTGCCATCGTCTACACGCCCTTCGGCATGCCATCTCATAGAAGATGCAGTTTTGGAAGATACGTACCATCGCTGCAATCGCGGAATTAATGGAAAGTACCTTAACTTCTTCACTGGAGATCTATCTTTACCCTGTGTAAATCGCTTTTCCCCACACACAACACAAACCTCACGGTCAACATCTTCCCCGGTAAACAACATGCAATTGTTGATGCACGCATGGATAGTCTTGCATGTGAACCCCAAGTCCTTGGTCAGCTTATTAGCCTCATAGAAGTTCTTCGGAAGGACAACATCGTCTGGAAGTGCATCCCGTAACAGCTCTAACAGCAAATCAATAGAATTATTAGACCAGTGGCACAAAACCTTCAAGTGCAAAAGCCGTGCGATAAACGAGAGTCTACTCATCTTCTTGCACCCTGGTATGAGCTCTTTCTCTACATCTTCTAACATCTTTCTATACCCCTTACTGCCATGATGTATATGTTCATTTTCGTCATCCCTATGAGGTTCATTTCCACTGGGCCCCGGATCGGTGTGCTCTGTATATGCACACTCTCGCAATAGAAGTTCTAGTTCCTCCTCCCAACGCATTGGCATGTTGTCGTTTGCAACAGCAGGGTTCACCTCTCCTTCTCCGTGGCAAGTCCAAACCTTGTAGGTTTGGTCGAATCCATAACGAATACAATGGAGCAAGACATCTCTACGAGATTTTGTTAAGCGATTTCCGCAAGATGTACAGGGGCAATAGATGCAAGATTCAGAGCTACGATCTTTAAATGCGAAATCTAAGAAAGCCCTGACCCCATCCAAATATTGAGCCGAGATATGGTTCGCATCGTCTATCCAACTCCTATCCATCTAAAAAGGCAATATACATGTGATTCCATCAACAAAACATGCATTCAAAATTGTAATGTTTAAGTCTTGATACGGGCTTGCTCCCTCAATTTAAAAGAACAAAGTTATAGCATCAGCTTTAATAAACTGCATTTTTGTACCTATAAGTCCATGTATTGCACTTATAAGTAAAACATAACATTCATCACAACATTAAGGCCCATGGTTTAAAATCAGCCATTATCTCCACTTTAGAACCTTTTATGGATGCCATTTAATGAGAATTAAATGATGTCTACGCTCCGCCAAAAATTCTGAGCGTCATCTCTAGATACTAGAGCAGCAAGAATTATCCATACCCTACTTGGGTCAAGAAAAATTTCCTACTATTCTAAATTTTTCCTTGCCCTTTTGTACGAATATGAAAAAAATCCTCAAATCTGATGTCTAAAGAGTAAAGCAGGTTTGTGGGAATGCACATAACACTTAACTACACCACCACTCGAGAAAACATAGAACACTTAGAAGCTTTGCACTGTGGAAATGCATTAAAAAGAAATCCGACCTTCCGTTAAACTCAATGTTGCTTATCCTGAATTCACACTGCACACTTTTGTCTCCACAATTTAGTATCCTGTAAAAAAACACAAGTTAAATATGCACTCATTTTCAGTTAAAATAGCCCAAATGGTGTTGCTTCCGACAAATCGACGCATACAACCAAGTAACAAAAAAAATGGTATTGGTTCCGACAAAGGAGCCAATACTTAGAGTGTAGATATGATATCATATTCATATTATGCAGCATATGTATGTATCATTATCTAACAATATATGCGTCTGAATCTGTATATATTATGCTGTAGAATCCAATGAAACTTATTTAAATATCCACACATAATAACAAAATTCAAAGTTGTTTTGGAAAGAAGCACTCTATATTGGATAGTGTTGCTAGATCATTTTTGTACTTCATTGCAATTATTGCAGAATGAAAAGATAAAATGAGTGAAAGTCTTGGGAGGGTACACCAATAAATAAATAAAGTTCACAAAACCATCAAATCATAAAGTGTATTTATTAACTTTGCTTGTGTGTGCACTTTGGTTTTTTTTAAAAAAAATAAAAAAATCTTGTTGCATCATATAATCTATACTAAAATAATCTTCTTCCCTCTATTTAATTATCACATCCGACACCTATTTTCTATTCAAAACATAATATCCAAAAACCCTTTTTCCATCCGAAAAATTTCAAATCCAAAAAATCCACAACACAAGCACTCTTTCCCAGATATTATGACTGAAATGCAATACAATTACACAAACAGAGAAGCTGTCATATCTTCATGAAAATTGAAACAGAACCATACACCATTGGAATTTCACATATATTTATCATAATGTAGGATGCCCAAATTCCTAAACCAAACAGCACAAAACATCACACTTAACTTAATCGATAAATTCACTTGGCACAATTGTATACAGTAACAATGTAAAAAATTCAAAAGTGCTGCACTTTGCTGGCTAAATGAATTTTCAGTATCTGTGTTACAAACACATCACCAACATGGTGGATCACGCAATACCAGAGTTTGCTTCTAACAAAACATCAGACTTCCAAATATATGACTCAATGTGTAAAAATATACAAAAGCATATTTTAAATCTAACAGAAGGAGCTTCAAAATAAAACCTAGAGGACAATCTACAATGTAAAATACTACAAATCTTTCAAACTTATCGGCCATTGGTTGTTGTGGCTGAACAACCAACCCTAACAACAAGCAATGAACAAATGGGAATGGAAACGCAAAATAGAATAAACAAAATTCACCGACGAGGGCATGGCGAGGAAGGAAAGCAGGACAAGAAGAAATAAGAGAAGGGAGAAGCTAGAAAAACCACCTACCTGATGGATCGATGCCGGAGACGTGTTCCAAAATCCCTCACTTCAACGGGACGCTGCGGCGGGGAGAATTCGACCAGCGACCAAGGTAGATGAGACTGCAAACGGAAGAAACATAAATTAAAAATCGATATGAGAAAAATGTTTTCACATTATCGATTTTTAACCTACAGGGGCGCCGGCGGCTGAGCAAGTTAGAAGAAGAAAAAAGAAGAGGACGAAGAAAGGATAACTTCGCGTTGGAGAAGAAAGGGGGAGGGCGGCGGGTGTGGGTAGGGTTTATGATTTAGTTATAAGTGATGGGAAAAAATGAATGATAATATTATTTTATTTTTACATATTTATATTTATTTTTTAAAAAAATAATTTAAAATTATATTTAAAATAATGGTATAATATGATATAAATAGATATTGAGTCAATGACGTGATATTTTAAATATAAAATTAATTTTTAGTATATTATTAAAGTAAAAAATATTTATTTGATTTGATATTTTTAGCAAAAAAAAAATATGAATAATAATTTGAAATTTGAAATTTTTTTATAAAAGAACACAATAAATAAAAGAACAAAAAAATAAATTTTCTAAATTTAAATATATCATTTTCTTCAATAAAATATTATTTAAATATCATCTCTTTCAAATTATCACATCAATATATCATTTTTTTCAATAAAATAATAATTTCATCCTACATAATCATTACAAAATTCAAACTCTCAAACAAATTCAACTTAAAAATCCATACTTCAAAATTCTCCAAAATCCAAATCCAAAATCCAATCATCCAACCAAACACACCCTTTGTAAATTTTATAAATATAATTAATTAATAATAAATCTTTATTTATATTTATTTTACATTCAATTTGTTAAAACTAGGAGGAAGGCGGCTGGTAGATAGTGCAATATATTTTTACTTATTTATTATATATTGTAATAAATTTTATATACAATTAATTAATAATAAATTTTTATTTATATTTATTTTACATTCAATTTGTTAAATATTATTTTCAATATTTGAAGTTTGATTATTTTTTTAATTTTTAATTTTTTATTAAAAATTATAAAAAATGCTTTTCTTTGTTACAGAATAAAGTCGTAATTATTGTATTTACGATATTTTTTTGTCATATTTTTAATTGTTACGAAACATTTATCGTAATAAATAAAAAAAGACGTTGACTAATAAAAATTCCTTTTGTCACGAAAAAATTCATAACAAAAACCATCTTTTATTATGACAATATTGTTACGAATCTTCTTTCCGTAATGAAAGCCCATTTTTTTGGTAGTGGAGATTATGCCCTAATTTGTCGAAGATACCTCGCGTAATACAAAATCTTTTTCGAGCTACCTTCAAAACCTTACCTGGGTGAGGTGCGCCGGAGTAGATCCCAGGGACGGATCGATTTCACCTCGCGCGTCGTCGTCGGCAGCTACAGGAAATCGGATCGCGGGCGACTGTGAGAAGCGAACGAGGGAAATGAACCAGATGCCCTAATTTGTCTAAGTGTGGGATGATATAGCGTTTTTGTCCATTTTGATCGTTTCTGGAATGAAAGCGTCAATCCAGTATTTTACTTCTTTTTTTTTTTTTTTTTTTAATTTAACTTTTCCAAAAATAAAAAATTAAATACCAGTAGTTACGAACACTTTACGTAACTAATGTTATTTTGACCAAATTCTACCATCTCATTATTTGTTACGATATTTTTTGCGTAACGACAGAACCTAAAACGTTGACCGGGTTTTTTTTTTTTCGTCACGGATTTTGTCGTAACTAATATATCTATTTGTTACGATTTTATTGTTACGGACTCTCAACCCGTGGTGAATAGCCCTTTTTTTGGTAGTGATGCTATATAATATAAAGGAAAAACATTGAAAAACAAAAGCGCTAAATATACTAATTTCGAACACTCTACAACAAATACGAATAGCTCTGTAATTAGAACTATTGAGAGCTCAAAGTAAGTATAATCTATAACATGCTATATAACACAAAGGAAAAACGTTGAAAAAACAAAAGCGCTAAATATAATAATTTCGAACACTCGACAACAAATACAAAAAGCACCGTAATTAGAACTATTGAGAACACAAAGTAAGTATAATCTATAACATGCTATATAATACGAAGGAAAAATATTGAAAAAACGAAAGCGCAAAAAATACTAATTTCGAACACTCTACAACAAATACGAAAAGCACTGTAATTAAAACTATAGAGCACAAAGTAGGTATAATCTATAACATGCTATATAATACAAAGGAAAAACATTGACAAAACGAAAGCGCTAAATGTACTAATTTCGAACACTCTACAACAAATACGAAAAGCACTGCAATTAGAACTATAGAGTACAAAGTAAGTATAATCTATAACATGCTATATAATATAAAGGAAAAACATTGAAAAAACGAATGCGCTAAATATACTAATTTCGAACACTCTACAACAAATACGAAAAGCACTGTAATTAGAACTATTGAGAGCACAAAGTAAGTATAATCTATAACATTCTATATAATATAAAGGAAAAACATTGGAAAAAACAAAACCGCTAAATGTACTAATTTCGAACACTCCACAGCGAATACGAAAAGCACTGTAATTAGAACTATAGAGCACAAAGTAAGTATAATCTACAACATTCTATATAATAAAAAGGAAAAACATTAAAAAAAAATGCGCTAAATGTACTAATTTCGAACACTCCACAACGAATACGAAAAGCACTGTAATTAGAACTATAGAGCACAAAGTAAATATAATCTATAACATTCTATATAATACAACGGAAAACAATTGAAAAAGCAAAAGCGCTAAATGTACTAATTTCGAACACTCCACAACGAATACGAAAAGCACCGTAATTAGAACTATAGAGCACAAAGTAAGTATAATCTATAACATGCTATATAATACAAACGAAGAACATTGAAAAAACGAAAGCGCTAAATATACTGATTTCGAACAATCTACAATAAATACGAAAAGCACTGTAATTAAAACTATTGAGAGCACAAAGTAAGTAGAATCTATAACATGCTATATAATACAAAGGAAAAACATTGAAAAAACGAATGCGCTAAATATACTAATTTCGAAGACTCTACAACAAATACGAAAAGCAATGTAATTATAACTATTGAGAACACAAAGTAAGTATAATCTATAACATGCTATATAATACAAAGGAAAAAGATTGAAAAAACGAAAGCGCTAAATATATTAATTTCGAACACTCTACAACAAAAACGAAAATCACTGTAATTAGAACTATTGAGAGCACAAAGTAAGTATAATCTATAACATGCTATATAGTATAAAGGAAAAACATTGAAAAAACAAAAGCGCTAAATGTACTAATTTCGAACACTCTACAACAAATACGAAAAACAATGTAATTAGAAGAAATATTGAGAGCACAAAGTAAGTATAATCTATAACATTCTATATAATACAAGGGAAGAAAATTGAAAAAACGAAAGCGCTAAATTTACTAATTTCGAACACTCCACAACGAATACGAAAAGCGCTGCAATTAGAACAATAGAGTACAAAGTAAGTATAATCTATAACATGCTATATAATATAAAGGAAAAACATTGAATAAACAAAAGCGCTAAATGTACTAATTTCGAACACTCTACAACAAATACAAAAAGGAGTATAATTACAACTATTGAGAGCACAAAGTAAATATAATCTATAACATGCTATATAATACAAAGAAAAAACATTGAAAAGACGAAATTGCTAAATATACTAATTTCGAACACTCTACAACAAATATGAAAAACACTGTAATTAGAACTATAGTGCACAAAGTAAGTACAATCAATAACATGCTATATAATTCAAAGGAAAAACATTGAAAAAACGAATGCGCTAAATATACTAATTTCGAACACTCTACAAGAAATACGAAAAGCAATGTAATTAGAACTATTGAGAACACAAAGTAAGTATAATCTATAACATGCTATATAATACAAAGGAAAAAGATTGAAAAACGAAAGCGCTAAATATATTAATTTCGAACACTCTACAACAAATACGAAAAACACTGTAATTTGAACTATTGAGAGCAGAAAGTAAGTATAATCTATAACATGCTATATCATATAAAGGAAAAACATTGAAAAAACAAAAGCGCTAAATATAATAATTTCGAACACTCGACAACAAATACGAAAAGCACTGTAATTAGAACTATTGAGAGCACAAAGTAAGTATAATCTATAACATTCTATATAATAAAAAGGAAAAACATTGAAAAAACAAATGCGCTAAATGTACTAATTTCGAACACTACACAACGAATACGAAAAGCACTGTAATTAGAACTATAAAGCACAAAGTAAGTATAATCTATAACATTCTATATAATACAATGGAAAAACATTGAAAAAACAAAAGCGCTAAATATACTAATTTCGACACTCCACAACGAATACGAAAAGCACCGTAATTAGAACTATAGAGCATAATGTAAGTATAATCTATAACATGCTATATAATACAAATGAAGAACATTGAAAAAACGAAAGCGTTAAATATACTAATTTCGAACAATCTACGACAAATACGAAAAGCACTGTAATTAGAACTATTGAGAGCACAAAGTAAGTATAATCTATAACATGCTATATAATATAAAGGAAAAACATTGAAAAAACGAAAACGCTAAATTTTCTAATTTTGAACACTCTACAACAAATACGAAAAACGCCGTAATTAGAACTACAGAGCACAAAGTAACTATAATCTATAAATGCTATATAATATAAAGGAAAAACATTGAAAAAACAAAATCGCTAAATATTCAAATTTCGAACACTCGACAACAAATACGAAAAGCACTGCAATTAGAACTATAGAGTACAAAGTAAGTATAATCTATAACATGCTATATAATATAAAGGAAAAACATTGAATAAACAAAAGCGCTAAATGTACTAATTTCGAACACTCTACAACAAATACAAAAAGGAGTATAATTAGAACTATTGAGAGCACAAAGTAAATATAATCTATAACATGCTATATAATACAAAGAAAAAACATTGAAAAGACGAAATTGCTAAATATACTAATTTCGAACACTCTACAACAAATACGAAAATCACTGTAATTAGAACTATTGAGAGCACAAAGTAAGTATAATCTATAACATGCTATATAGTATAAAGGAAAAACATTGAAAAAACAAAAGCGCTAAATGTACTAATTTCGAACACTCTACAACAAATACGAAAAACACTGTAATTAGAAGAAATATTGAGAGCACAAAGTAAGTATAATCTATAACATTCTATATAATACAAGGGAAGAACATTGAAAAAACGAAAGCGCTAAATTTACTAATTTCGAACACTCCACAACGAATACGAAAAGCGCTGCAATTAGAACTATAGAGTACAAAGTAAGTATAATCTATAACATGCTATATAATATAAAGGAAAAACATTGAATAAACAAAAGCGCTAAATGTACTAATTTCGAACACTCCACAACGAATACGAAAAGCACTGTAATTAGAACTATAGAGCACAAAGTAAATATAATCTATAACATTCTATATAATACAACGGAAAACAATTGAAAAAGCAAAAGCGATAAATGTACTAATTTCGAACACTCCACAACGAATACGAAAAGCACCGTAGTTAGAACTATAGAGCACAAAGTAAGTATAATCTATAACATGCTATATAATACAAAGGAAGAACATTGAAAAAACGAAAGCGCTAAATATATTGATTTCGAACAATCTACAATAAATACGAAAAGCACTGTAATTAAAACTATTGAGAGCACGAAGTAAGTAGAATCTATAACATGCTATATAATACAAAGGAAAAACATTGAAAAAACGAATGCGCTAAATATACTAATTTCGAAGACTCTACAACAAATACGAAAAGCAATGTAATTAGAACTATTGAGAACACAAAGTAAGTATAATCTATAACATGCTATATAATACAAAGGAAAAAGATTGAAAAAACGAAAGCGCTAAATATATTAATTTCGAACACTCTACAACAAAAACGAAAATCACTGTAATTAGAACTATTGAGAGCACAAAGTAAGTATAATCTATAACATGCTATATAGTATAAAGGAAAAACATTGAAAAAACAAAAGCGCTAAATGTACTAATTTCGAACACTCTACAACAAATACGAAAAACAATGTAATTAGAAGAAATATGAGAGCACAAAGTAAGTATAATCTATAACATTCTATATAATACAAGGAAGAACATTGAAAAAACGAAAGCGCTAAATTTACTAATTTCGAACACTCCACAACGAATACGAAAAGCGCTGCAATTAGAACAATAGAGTACAAAGTAAGTATAATCTATAACATGCTATATAATATAAAGGAAAAACATTGAATAAACAAAAGCGCTAAATGTACTAATTTCGAACACTCTACAACAAATACAAAAAGGAGTATAATTAGAACTATTGAGAGCACAAAGTAAATATAATCTATAACATGCTATATAATACAACGAAAAAACATTGAAAAGACGAAATTGCTAAATATACTAATTTCGAACACTCTACAACAAATATGAAAAACACTGTAATTAGAACTATAGTGCACAAAGTAAGTACAATCAATAACATGCTATATAATTCAAAGGAAAAAACATTGAAAAAATGAATGCGCTAAATATACTAATTTCGAACACTCTACAAGAAATACGAAAAGCAATGTAATTAGAACTATTGAGAACACAAAGTAAGTATAATCTATAAACATGCTATATAATACAAAGGAAAAAGATTGAAAAACGAAAGCGCTAAATATATTAATTTCGAACACTCTACAACAAATACGAAAAACACTGTAATTTGAACTATTGAGAGCAGAAAAAGTAAGTATAATCTATAACATGCTATATAATATAAAGGAAAAAAACATTGAAAAAAACAAAAGCGCTAAATATAATATTTCGAACACTCGACAACAAATACGAAAAGCACTGTAATTAGAACTATTGAGAGCACAAAGTAAGTATAATTTATAACATTCTATATAATAAAAAGGAAAAACATTGAAAAAAAACAAATGCGCTAAATGTACTAATTTCGAACACTACACAACGAATACGAAAAGCACTGTAATTAGAACTATAAAGCACAAAGTAAGTATAATCTAAACATTCTATATAATACAATGGAAAAACATTGAAAAAAAAAAAGCGCTAAATATACTAATTTCGACACTCCACAACGAATACGAAAAGCACCGTAATTAGAACTATAGAGCATAATGTAAGTATAATCTATACATGCTATATAATACAAAGGAAGAACATTGAAAAAACGAAAGCGCTAAATTACTAATTTCGAACAATCTACGACAAATACGAAAAGCACTGTAATTAGAACTATTGAGAGC
>NW_026137454.1:0-28077 GCF_009805555.1 Andrographis paniculata | reverse complement strand
TTTTTCCTTTATATTATATATAGCATGTTATAGATTATACTTACTTTGTGCTCTATAGTTCTAATTGCAGTGCTTTTTCGTATTGTTGTAGAGTGTTCGAAATTAGTATATTTAGCGCTTTTGTTTTTTCAATGTTTTCCTTTATATATATAGCATGTTATAGATTATACTTACTTTGTGCTCTATAGTTCTAATTGCAGTGCTTTTCGTATTTGTTGTAGAGTTCGAAATTAGTATATTTAGCGCTTTTGTTTTTTCAATGTTTTTCCTTTATATTATATAGCATGTTATAGATTATACTTACTTTGTGCTTATAGTTCTAATTGCAGTGCTTTTCGTATTTGTTGTAGAGTGTTCGAAATTAGTACATTTAGCGCTTTTGTTTTTCAATGTTTTCCTTTTATATTATAGCATTTATAGATTATACTTACTTTGTGCTCTATAGTTCTAATTGCAGTGCTTTTCGTATTTGTTGTAGAGTGTTCGAAATTAGTATATTTAGCGCTTTTGTTTTTTCAATGTTTTTCCTTTTATATTATATAGCATGTTATAGATTATACTTACTTTGTGCTCTATAGTTCTAATTGCAGTGCTTTTCGTATTGTTGTAGAGTGTTCGAAATTAGTACATTTAGCGCTTTTGTTTTTTCAATGTTTTCCTTTTTATATGATATATAGCATGTTATAGATTATACTTACTTTGTGCTCTATAGTTCTAATTGCAGTGCTTTCGTATTTGTTGTAGAGTGTTCGAAATTAGTATATTTAGCGCTTTTTTTTTCAATGTTTTTCCTTATATTATTATATAGCATGTTATAGATTATACTTACTTGTGCTCTATAGTTCTAATTGCAGTGCTTTTCGTATTTGTTGTAGAGTGTTCGAAATTAGTACATTTAGCGCTTTTTTTTTTCAATGTTTTTCCTTTATATTATATAGCATGTTATAGATTATACTTACTTTGTGCTCTATAGTTCTAATTGCTGTGGTTTTCGTATTTGTTGTAGAGTGTTCGAAATTAGTATATTTTTTCCTTGTTTATATTATTATAAACATGTTATAGATTATACTTACTTTGTGCTCTATAGTTCTAATTGCAGTGCTTTTCGTATTTGTTTGGAGTGTTCGAAATAGTATATTTAGCGCTTTGTTTTTTCAATGTTTTTCCTTTATATTATATAGCATGTTATAGATTATACTTACTTTGTGCTCTATAGTTCTAATTGCAGTGCTTTTCGTATTTGTTGTAGAGTGTTCGAAATTAGTATATTAGCGCTTTGTTTTTCAATGTTTTTCCTTTATATTATATAGCATGTTATAGATTATACTTACTTTGTGCTCTATAGTTCTAATTGCAGTGCTTTTCGTATTTGTTGTAGAGTGTTCGAAATTAGTATATTTAGCGCTTTTGTTTTTTCAATGTTTTTCCTTTATATTATATAGCATGTTATAGATTATACTTACTTTGTGCTCTATAGTTCTAATTGCTGTGCTTTTCGTATTTTGTTGTAGAGTGTTCGAAATTAGTATATTTAGCGCTTTGTTTTTTCAATGTTTTTCCTTTTATTATATATAGCATGTTATAGATTATACTTACTTTGTGCTCTATAGTTCTAATTGCAGTGCTTTTCGTATTTGTTGTAGAGTGTTCGAAATTAGTATATTTAGCGCTTTTGTTTTTCAATGTTTTTCCTTATATTATATAGCATGTTATAGATTATACTTACTTTGTGCTCTATAGTTCTAATTGCAGTGCTTTTCGTATTTGTTGTAGAGTGTTCGAAATTAGTATATTTAGCGCTTTTTTTTTTCAATGTTTTTCCTTTTATATTATATAGCATGTTATAGATTATACTTACTTTGTGCTCTATAGTTCTAATTGCAGTGCTTTTCGTATTTGTTGTAGAGTGTTCGAAATTAGTACATTTAGCGCTTTTTTTTTTCAATGTTTTTCCTTTATATTATATAGCATGTTATAGATTATACTTACTTTGTTTCTATAGTTCTAATTGCAGTGCTTTTGTATTTGTTTTAGAGTGTTCGAAATTAGTATATTTTTTCCTTTATATTATATAAGCATTTACTATTATTATACTTACTTTGTGCTATATAGTTCTAATTGCAGTGCTTTTCGTATTTGTTGTAGAGTGTTCGAAATTAGTACATTTAGCGCTTTTGTTTTTTCAATGTTTTTCCTTTATATTATATAGCATGTTATAGATTATACTTACTTTCTGCTCTATAGTTCTAATTGCTGTGCTTTTCGTATTTGTTGTAGAGTGTTCGAAATTAGTATATTTAGCGCTTTTGTTTTTTCAATGTTTTTCCTTTTTATTATTATATAGCATGTTATAGAATATACTTACTTTGTGCTCTATAGTTCTAATTGCAGTGCTTTTCGTATTTGTTGTAGAGTGTTCGAAATTAGTATATTTCGCGTTTTGTTTTTCAATGTTTTTCCTTTATATTATATAGCATGTTATAGATTATACTTACTTTGTGCTCTATAGTTCTAATTGCAGTGCTTTTCGTATTTGTTGTAGAGTGTTCGAAATTAGTATATTTAGCGCTTTGTTTTTTTCAATTTTTCCTTTATATTATATAGCATGTTATAGATTATACTTACTTTGTGCTCTATAGTTCTAATTACAGTGCTTTTCGTATTTTTTTAGAGTGTTCGAAATTAGTATATTTAGCGCTTTGTTTTTTCAATGTTTTTCCTTTGTATTATATAGCATGTTATAGATTATACTTACTTTGTGCTCTATAGTTCTAATTGCGGTGCTTTTCGTATTTGTTGTAGAGTGTTTGAAATTAGTATATTTAGCGCTTTTGATTTTTCAATGTTTTTCCTTTGTATTGTATAGCATTTTATAGATTATACTTACTTTGTGCTCTATAGTTCTAATTGCAGTGCTTTTCGTATTTGTTGTAGAGTGTTCGAAATTAGTATATTTAGCGCTTTTGTTTTTTCAATGTTTTTCTTTTATATTATATAGCATGTTATAGATTATACTTACTTTGTGCTCTATAGTTCTAATTGCAGTGCTTTTCGTATTTGTTGTAGAGTGTTCGAAATAAGTATATTTCGCGCTTTTGTTTTTTCAATGTTTTTCCTTTGTATTATATAGCATGTTATAGATTATACTTACTTTGTGCTCTATAGTTCTAATTACAGTGCTTTTCGTATTTGTTGTGGAGTGTTCGAAATTAGTATATTTAGCGCTTTGTTTTTCAATGTTTTTCCTTATATATTATATAGCATGTTATAGATTATACTTACTTTGTGCTCTATAGTTTTAATTGTAGTGCTTTTCGTATTTGTTGTAGAGTGTTCGAAATTAGTATATTTAGCGCTTTTGTTTTTTCAATGTTTTTCCTTTGTATTATATAGCATGTTATAGATTATACTTACTTTGTGCTCTATAGTTCTAATTGTAGTGCTTTTCGTATTTGTTGTACAGTGCTCGAAATTAGTACATTTAGCGCCTTTGTTTTTTCAATGTCTTTCCTTTATATTATGTAGCATGTTATAGATTATACTTACTTTGTACATTATAGTTTTAATTGATGTGCTTTTCGTATTTGTTGTAGAGTGTTCGAAATTAGTATATTTAGCGTTTTTGTTTTTTCAATGTTTTTCCTTTATATTATTATATAGCATGTTATAGATTATACTTACTTTGTGCTCTATAGTTCTAATTGCAGTGCTTTTCGTATTTGTTGTAGAGTGTTCGAAATTAGTATATTTAGCGCTTTTGTTTTTTCAATGTTTTTCCTTTGTATTATATAGCATGTTATAGATTATACTTACTTTGTGCTCTATAGTTCTAATTGCTGTGGTTTTTGTATTGGTTGTAGAGTGTTCGAAATTAGTATATTTAGCGCTTTTTTTTTTCAATGTTTTTCCTTTATATTATATAGCATGCTATTTGTTATAATTACTTTCTGCTCTATAGTTTTAATTGCAGTGCTTTTCGTATTTGTTGTAGAGTGTTCGAAATTAGTATATTTAGAGCTTTTGTTTTTTCAATGTTTTTCCTTTATATTATTATATAGCATGTTATAGATTATACTTACTTTGTGCTCTATAGTTTTAATTGCAGTGCTTTTCGTATTTGTTGTAGAGTGTTCGAAATTACAATATTTAGCGCTTTTGTTTTTTCAATGTTTTTCCTTTGTATTATAAAGCATGTTACAGACTATACTTACTTTGTGCTCTATAGTTCTAATTGCAGTGCTTTTCGTATTTGTTGTAGAGTGTTCGAAATTAGTATATTTAGCGCTTTTGTTTTTTCAATGTTTTACCTTTGTATTATATATCATGTTATAGATTATACTTACTTTTTGCTCTATAGTTCTGATTACTGTGGTTTTTGTATTTGTTGTAGAGACTTCGAAATTAGTATATTTAGCGCTTTTTTTTTCAATGTTTTTCCTTTATATTATATAGCACGCTATTTATTATAATTTCTTTGTGCTCCATAGTTCTAATTACAGTGCTTTTCGTATTTGTTGTAGAGTGTTCGAAATTAGTATATTTAGCGCCTTTGTTTCTTCAATGTTTTTCCTTTATATTATTATATAGCATGTTATAGATTATACTTACTTTGTGCTCTATAGTTTTAATTGCAGTGTTTTTCGTATTTTTTGTAGAGTGTTCGAAATTAGTATATTTAGAGCTGTTGTTTTTTCAATGTTTTTCCTTTATATTATTATATAGCATGTTATAGATTATACTTACTTTGTGCTCTATACTTTTAATTTCAGTGCTTTTCGTATTTGTTGTAGAGTGTTCGAAATTAGTATATTTAGCGCTTTTGTTTTTTCAATGTTTTTCCTTTGTATAATATAGCATGTTATAGATTATACTTACTTTGTGCACTATAGTTCTAATTGCTGTGCTAAATATACTAATTTCGAACACTCTACAACAAATATGGAAAGCACTGCAATTAGAAAATTAGAGCACAAAGTAAGTATAATCTATAACATTCTATATAATATAAAGGAAAAACATTGAAAAAACAAAAGCGCTAAATGTACTAATTTCGAACACTATACAACAAATACGAAAAGCACTGCAATTAGAACTATAGAGAGCACAAAGTAAGTATAATCTATAACATGCTATATAATATAAAGGAAAAACTTTGAAAAAACAAAAGCGCTAAATATAAAAATTTCGAACACTCTTCAACAAATATGGAAAGCACTGCAATTAGAAAATTAGAGCACAAAGTAAGTATAATCTATAACATTCTATATAATATAAACGAAAAACATTGAAAAAACAAAAGCGCTAAATATACTAATTTCGAACACTCTACAACAAATACGAAAAGGACTGCAATTAGAACTATATAGAGCACAAAGTAAGTATAATATATAACATGCTATGTAATATAAATAAAAAACATTGAAGAATACAAAGCGCTAAATATACTAATTTTGAACATTCTACAACAAATACGAAAAGCACTACAATTAGAACTATAGAGCACAAAGTAAGTATAATCTATAACATGGTATATAATATAAACGAAAAACATTGAAAAAACAAAAGCGCTAAATATACTAATTTCGAACACTCTACAAAAATACGAAAAGCACTGCAATTAGAACTATATAGAGCACAAAGTAAGTATAATCTATAACATGCTATATAATATAAACGAAAAATATTGAAAAAACAAAAGCGCTGAATGTACTATTTTCGAACACTCTACAACAAATTCATAAAGCACTGCAATTAGACCTATATAGAGCACAAAGTAAGTATAATATATAACATGCTATATAATATAAAGGAAAAACATTGAAAAAACAAAAGCGCTAAATGTACTAATTTCGAACACTCTACACCAAATACGAAAAACACTGCAATTAGAACTATAGAGCACAAAGTAAGTATAATATATAACATGCTATATAATATAAAGGAAAAACATTGAAAGAACAAAAGCGCTAAATGTACTAATTTCGAACACTCTACAACAAATAAGAAAAGTACTACAATTAGAACTATAGAGCACAAAGCAAGTATAATCTATAACATGCTACATAATACAAAGGAAAAACATCGAAAAAACAAAAGCGCTAAATATACTAATTTCGAACACTCTACAACAAATACGAAAAGCACTGCAATTAAAACTATAGGGCACAAAGTAAGTATAATCTATAACATGCTATATAATAATATAAAGGAAAAACATTGAAAAAACAACAGCTCTGAATATACTAATTTCGAACACTCTACAACAAATACGAAAAGCATTGCAATTAGAACTATAGAACACAAAGTAAGTATAATCTGTAACATGCTATATAATAATATAAAGGAAAAACATTGAAAAAACAAAAGCTCTAAATATACTAATTTCGAACACTCTACAACAAATACGACAAGCACTGCAATTAGAACTATAGAGCACAGAGTAAGTATAATCTATAACATGCTATATAATATAAAGGAAAAACTTTGAAAAAACAAAAGCGCTAAATATACTAATTTCGAACACTCTTCAACAAATATGGAAAGCACTGCAATTAGAAAATTAGAGCACAAAGTAAGTATAATCTATAACATTATATATAATATAAAGGAAAAACATTGAAAAAACAAAAGCGCTAAATATACTAATTTCGAACAATCTACAACAAATACGAAAAGCACTGCAATTAGAACTATAGAGTACAAAGTAAGTATAATCTATAACATGCTATATAGTAATATAAAGGAAAAACATTGAAAAAAGAAAAGCTCTAAATATACTAATTTCGAACACTCTACAACAAATACGACAAGCACTACAATTAGAACTATAGAGCACAGAGTAAGTATAATCTATAACATGCTATATAATATAAAGGAAAAACTTTGAAAAAACAAAAGCGCTAAATATACTAATTTCGAACACTCTTCAACAAATATGGAAAGCACTGCAATTAGAAAATTAGAGCACAAAGTAAGTATAATCTATAACATTCTATATAATATAAAGGAAACACATTGAAAAAATAAAAGCACAAAATATACTAATTTCGAACACTTCACAACAAATACGAAAAGCACTGTAATTAGAACTATAGAGCACAAAGTAATTATAATAAATAACATGCTATATAATATAAAGGAAAAGCATTGAAAAAACAAAAGCGCTAAATATACTAATTTCGAACACTCTACAACAAATACGAAAACCACATCAATTAGAACTATAGAGCACAAAGTAAGTATAATCTATAACATGCTATATAATACAAAGGAAAAACATTGAAAAAACAAAAGCGCTAAATATACTAATTTCGAACACTCTACAACAAATACGAAAAGCACTGCAATTAGAACTATAGAGCACAAAGTAAGTATAATCTATAACATGCTATATAATAATATAAAGGAAAAACATTGAAAAAACAAAAGCTCTAAATATACTAATTTCAAACACTCTACAACAAATACGACAACCACAGGAATTAGAACTATAGAGCACAAAGTAAGTATAATCTATAACATGCTATATAATACAAAGGAAAAACATTGAAAAAACAAAAGCGCTAAATATACTAATTTCGAACACTCTACAACAAATACGAAAAACACTGCAATTAGAACTATAATCACAAAGTAAGTATAATCTATAACATGCTATATAATAATATAAAGAAAAAAAATTTAAAAAACAAAAGTGCTAAATGTACTAATTTCAAACACTCTACAACAAATACGAAAAGCACTGCAATTAGAACTATAGAGCACAAAGTTAGTATAATCTATAACATGCTATATAATAATTTAAAGAAAAACATTGAAAAAACAAAAGCGCTAAATATACTAATTTCGAACACTCTACAACAAATATGGAAAGCACTGCAATTAGAAATATAAAGCACAAAGTAAGTATAATCTATAACATTCTATATAATATAAAGGAAAAACATTGAAAAAACAAAAGCGCTAAATATACTAATTTCGAACACTCCACAACAAATACGAAAAGCACTGTAATTAGAACTATAGAGCACAAAGTAATTATAATAAAAAACATGCTATATAATATAAAGGAAAAGCATTGAAAAAACAAAAGCGCTAAGTATACTAATTTCGAACACTCTACAACAAATACGAAAAGCACATCAATTAGAACTATAGACCACAAAGTAAGTATAATCTATAACATGCTATATAATACAAAGGAAAAAGATTGAAAAAAGAAAAGTGCTAAATATACTAATTTCGAACACTCTACAACAAATACGAAAAGCACTGCAATTAGAACTATAGAGCACAAAGTAAGTGTCATGGACCGAATTGATCAACTACACAAGACACGGAATAAACTAATCAAAACGGAACTAACTAAGAAAGAAAATAACAAATTAACTAAGCGGAAACAAATAAAGCGAGAAAAAGGATAATTGAAAGAGAAGCAAACCTAAGTAAGTACTAACGTAAGAACGACCCGATACCCTTCTAGCATCGAACCATCCTCCACGAAGGCACCACCTCGGTCGACACTTTGGAGAGCTCTTCCATCTTCCCCAAATGCCACGAACTTGAGGCTTTATACTCAAACCCGAATTTTTAAACTAAACCCCATGGAGCATGCAATGGAATTGCATTCCATGAAATATTAGACTAAAAGAGAAAGTATTGCTATCAAGCATAACTTTCCATAAAAAGGAAATGATCATAAATGATCAAATATTCACAAAAATATTCTTGCTTGGTGTGTTTTACAAAGCACCTTAAGAGTCCTATTTATAGGAGTGGGGGAAGGGGCAAGTGGAGTGATTTTCCAATGTGGGATAGGTTTAGTATAACTAAGTAACCTCTCATTGATTGACACCTAGCTAATGGTCCCCTCTTGCATGTGAGAGGCATGTGAGAGAGCTTATTATATATGTATATGTATAAGTGGTCCCAATAGATGGTCCCCCCCCCCACTTAAGCATGTGCAACCTAGGTTTATATAATTACCTATTAAACCCTCTATTTTAGCAAACTCCTAGGTTTGCACAACTTTTCCGTTAGTTTTCCGGTTGAGGCATTGCAAGCTCCAATGTAACCTTTACAACCACGGCACTCGCCCTAGGCTTTCCATCAAGTCCTCGCATGTTGTAACATAGTCCGTTGGTTGGGCTCCAATTCTCTAATTTCTTTATTAGGCCTTGCAATTTTTCAATGCACGCTTTCGCTCGAGCTCTCGAGACTGGTCCGATTGGAATATGTGGAATTGCAAGTCCCGATCTTTTCGTATCCATGTCATCCTCTCCCCCTTCAGAAGGTTGATCCATCAACCGTTGTGCTTCCTCATCGGCTCGATCATAGAGTGATAAATCTGCAATATTAAAAGTAGGATTAATACCATATTCATCCGGAAGTTCCAAACGGTATGCATTATCATTAATCCTTTCAAGCACTCGAAATGGCCCATCTCCTCGGGGTGATAGCTTTGTACGTCGTCTTGCTGGAAACCTTTCCTTCCTCATGTGAACCCAAACCCAATCGCCGGGATGCAATATTACAGCTTTACGTCCGCGGTTAGCGTACTTAGCATATACCTCCGCAGATTTTTCTAGACTTGCTTTGACATCCTTATGAAGTTCCTTTATGCGTCTTGCTCGTTCCCTACCATTAACATTTAAGAACTCATTGCTAGGCAATGGTAAAAGATCAGTAGGCGTTAGTGGGTTCATTCCATAAACTACTTCAAACGGTGACATGTGTGTGGCTGTGTGGATATGTCTATTGTATGCAAATTCAATGTAAGGAAGACATTCATCCCAACTTTTACTATGTGAATTCACAATAACTCTAAGGAGATTACCCAACACCCGGTTTACCGCCTCCGTTTGTCCGTCAGTTTGGGGGTGATAGGATGTGGAGAAAAGAAGCTTAGTACCAATTTCGTGCCACAACGATTTCCAAAAGTAACTCACGAACTTTGCATCACGATCTGAGACAATAGACCTTGGCACTCCATGAAGGCGTACTATCTCCTTGAAAAATAGTTTGGCGACGTGATGGGCATCATTTGTCTTTGCACAAGGAATGAAATGCGCCATCTTGGAAAACCTGTCAACCACAACGAAAATAGAATCTTTAGCACGTGCAGTTCTAGGTAAACCCAACACAAAATCCATACTAATATCAATCCAAGGTCCCTCAGGGGGTGGAAGAGGCATGTAGAGTCCATGTGGCTTAAGTGTTGACTTGGCCTTAAGGCACGTCACGCATCGCGAAATATAATCTGCAACTTGCTTGCGCATTCCAGGCCAATAAAATTTCTCTCCAAGAGCTTCCATTGTAGCATTCTTCCCAAAGTGGCCCATCATGTCACCACCGTGAACTTCTTGTATTAGTAACTCCCGAATGGAGCATTTTGGGATACAAAGTCGATTATCATAATACAAAAATCCCTCATGTCTGCAATACTTATCATGCCCATGAAACTCACACAAAACATACACATCTTTGAAATCCTCATCAGTGTGGTATAATTCCTTAACATGCTCAAATCCTAATAAATGCGTGGACGCGTATGAAATTAAAGCATACCTGCGTGAGAGTGCATCCGCGACAATATTATCCTTACCCTTTTTGTACTTGATGGTGTATGGAAATGACTCAATAAAAGATACCCATCGTGCGTGCCTTCGATTCAGCTGTTGTTGCCCCCTCAAGTGCTTCAAGGTCTCATGATCGGTGTGTATCACAAACTCTCGTGGCATCAAATAATGTTGCCATGTCTTTAAAGCCCGTACCACCGCATACAACTCCTTGTCATATGTAGAGTAATTCAAGGCAGCCCCTCCAAATTTCTCACTATGATAGGCTATGGGTCGACCTTCTTGAAGCAAAACTGCACCCATGCCTTTGCCCGAAGCGTCACACTCAAGCTCAAAGGTCTTCTCAAAATTTGGTAGCGCAAGTACTGGTGCTTGAGTAAGCTTTGCCTTCAATGTCTCAAACGCTTCTTGGTGTGCTTGCTCCCATTTAAATGGGACTCCCTTCTTGAGCAAGGACGTGAGAGGAGCAGCGATCAAGCTAAAACCAGGCACGAACCTCCGAAAAAATCCACACATTCCCAAAAACCTCCTAATTTCTCCCACATTCATTGGAGGTGTCCATTCTTTAATTGCCTTTACTTTTGTTTCATCAACCTTCAAGCCATCCTCGCTAACTACAAACCCAAGGAAAACAACTTCATTAGTGTGGAATATGCACTTTTTAAAATTAGCATAGAGTTGTTCTTCCCTTAACCGTTGAAAGACGAGTCGCACATGCTCCACATGTTCCTTTTCACTTTTACTGTAGACAAGAATATCATCAAAGTATACTACAACAAATTTACCAATGAAAGCACGTAGAACATGATTCATTAAACGCATGAAGGTACTAGGAGCATTAGTTAGACCGAATGGCATTACCAACCATTCGTACAAACCTAGCTTTGTTTTAAATGCCGTCTTCCACTCATCGCCGGGTTGCATACGAATCTGGTGGTATCCACTCCGAAGGTCAATCTTGGAGAAGATTCTCGCTCCATTGATCTCATCAAGCAAGTCATCAAGGCGCGGGATTGGGTGTCGATACTTAATTGTAATCGCATTCACCGCTCTACAATCCACACACATCCTCCAAGTTCCATCCTTCTTGGGGACAATGATAACAGGAACAGCACATGGTGATAAGCTCTCCCGAACCCATCCCTTCTCAAGAAGTTCTTGGACTTGTTTTTGAATCTCCTTATTCTCATCTGGGTTGCACCGATATGCAGGACGATTTGGGATCGAAGCACCAGGTACGAAGTCAATTTGATGCTCTATCCCGCGAATGGGCGGTAGTCCTTGTGGTAGTTCCTCCGGGTATGCATCCTTCATCTCTTCAAGCATCCTAGCAAAGGGAATGGGAAAATTAGTGAGTAGATTATCTTTATCAGAATGAAATAAATCTTTGCATAACAACATAAAACACCCCCCTTTTGATGATCTAGGTCACCAACTTCTCTCTGAAAATCGGTAAGTGAAAGAAGGATGTTGGAACCCTTAGCAGTAGACTCTCTCTTTTCCTCTGTGGATACTTCTTTTCCTTTAGCTCTTTTAAGGCTTTCAGCCTCTTGCATCTTCTTTCGCAAGCTTTCTTGATCTTTTCGAACCTCCTTCAATGGCAAAGAAGGAATCATTACCTTGTAGCCCTTGTCATAAAATCTAACTTTGTTAGTCTTGCCATCATAGATAATTCCTTTATCGGATTGCCATGGTCGGCCAAGAAGCACATGGCATGCGGTCATCGGAGTAACATCACAAAGGACATCCTCTTTGTAGGGGCCGATTGAAATAGGAACTTTGGCTTGCCTAGTGATCTTCATATCTCCACTAGAGTTCATCCATTGAAGATGGTATGGAGTTGGATGCTTGATAGTTTGGAGTCCAAGCTTGTCTACCACATACCAACTTACGACATTGGTGCAACTTCCATTATCAATGATTATCGACGCTCGCTTCCCACCAATCTTGCACCGACAATGGAACAAATTCTCCCGTTGCTCCTTAACCCGATCAACAAATTTTTCCGACTCCTTGGGAACTGCTCCAAGCATTCGCAAAACCACTAGAGACTCCCCGGATGAATCCTCTTCAACGTGCTCTTCCGTCTCTTGGATTGCTTCATCCTCACTCGCCTCAACCTCATGTTCCCAATCTTCACCCTCATCATCCGACAAAAGTACATAGTCCCCATTGTCACAAAGCACAACAGTTCGCACATTAGGGCATGTATTGGCATAATGACCTTTCCTTTGACACTTAAAGCATGTGACATCCTTTGCTTTGTTTGGTGAACCATCCTTGCTGACTTTCCTTGGTTCATCACGCTTAACCACCTTAAGCGGCTCATTCTTGGTCGTGTGTTTATCATCTCCTTTGGGCCAAGATTTTGTTGGTCCCGTATTACCCCCAAACTTGTTGAAATTTGGTGACGTCTTTCCAAAGCTCACACTTACTCCTACCTTTCCATGCGATTCAATCTTGGTAGCAAGTTGGACAAGTTCCAAAGTAGAATTGTAAGGATACATGTCCACTTGAATCATAATATCACGCCTCAGCCCTTTGAGAAACCGATACATGGTGACTCCATCATCTTCCACAAGCTGAGCCCGCATCATAAGCATCTCCATTTCCTTGTAGTACTGCTCAACCGTCTTGCTACCTTGGACTAAAAACTGAATTTTTTGAAGAAGATCCATCCGATAATGCGGGGGCACAAAACGTGCATGCATAGCTCGAGTAAGGGCTGCCCATGTCTCAATCGGAGGCATTCCGGACCTTGCAATATCAGCTTGTATCTTCTCCCACCAAACAAGAGCATACTCCTTAAACTCCACAACAGCAAGCTGAATTTTCTTGCGCTCCGAGTAATTATGACATGCAAACATCATCTCCACTTTGCTTTTCCACTCAAGAAACTCATTAGGTTCAGCCGATCCTACGAAAGGTGGTATGGAGAACTTGATGGACTGCATGTTATCATCAACCTCATTAACTCGAACTCGGCTCCTTCGGTTATGGATATCTTCTTCCAAGTCAAATTCATCAAGTAACTCTTTGGTAGCATCCCGTCTTCCTCGTCGGCCTTGGATAGATGTAGGCCTTGGACTAGTATGACGCCTTTCGCCAAAATCATCAACTTGGATAGATCGATTTGGGAAAACACTTGTTGAGCCCATAGGTTGCTTGCCAAGGTGGATTTCTTCACGTCTAGCATCACTATGACTTCCCCTTTCTTCAAGAGTAGCAACCTTATCGAAAACCTCATCGAGTTTCTTTTCCATGTTTTGATCAACCTTCCTTAACAAGGCCTCCGCATAAGCCTTCATCCGAGCATCCACAACATCATCTATGTCATCTCGAACATGATCAACTTGACTCCGTAGGTCATGTATCTCTCGACCTTGCTGATCCACACGAGATGTCATGCTATCCATCTTTCCACCTAACTCGTCTTTAATATCTCGCATATCTTTGCTTTGCTTATTTATCGCAGCCAAGATATCATCCAACGAAGCCATACCTGCACCAAAACAAACTAATATATGTATATTGAAAGTTAGTTCTCACAATTCCCCCCCTCTCGCACACTCGTGTATACCTCTCGACAAATGGATAGAGTTTCCAAGCTCTTAAAGTGTGCCTTGATGGAGTCGTAAAGGTGGAACCTGAGTGACGTACGCGTTTAAAGTGGACAAGAAACTTTAAACACGACTCAATCAAAGAAAGCTCAAGATAGTGTCAATCATGCAATGCAAAGAACCAAGCTCATTCATTCACGGACAAATGACCAAACATACACAACACACAAATGCCGGAACTAAGCAAGTCGACAACAAACACAAGCTGAATGATCTCAACAACCACCAAATCACCACAATACTCAACTCCCTTTAAAACGTGTCAAACGAATATGACAAGTACAAAATCGATCCAATCTCAAAAACTCAAAACTGAATAATCAACTTCAATTACAAATTCACAAAAACTGATTAATATAACTTTCTCACCACTTCACAAGCTTTCCAATGACATATCATACGCGAAAAATGGAGCTCGTATGAGAAAACTACAACTCAAACAAGATTATCGACAAAAAAAATTGCTCTAGTCCTCCCGCTCGATTTTGTTTTTGTATTTCATTTTTTTTTTTTTTCAAATATTTTGGTTTTCTTTTTCTTTTCTTTGCAACATTTTTTTTTTCGCAACTCTTTTTTTTTTTTTTTTTTTACTTTTTCACGGCAATATTACGAGGCCTAGGCAAAACAATACATCAACAATAACTCCTTACACTTCCCCAACAACATCCAACTCAAAATTAATTCAACCTCACTTCAAACAACAACAAACTCAACAACCCGCAAACTTGCAAATCTCAAACAAGAGCAAAATCGCAAAACTCAAACAAGAACAAACTTGCAACACTCAAACAAGAACAAACTCGTAAAACTCAAACAAGAGCATGAAGTGTACAATTAAAATCACTCGTCAACAAAGTCACAAGCTTGAGTTCATATAATGCATATGGATGTAAGGTGCATGTTGTACACTAGGAAGCATAGAGGATCAAATCGTCTACACTAGAAGGCCAAGCAATGACAAAACTCGAGATCAAATCTACGTCAAGAATATGCAATAAAAAGCTCGACTACGCAACTAGAGGAATGAATAAAAAAGAAAAGATAACAAAGGAATTTTTTTTTTTTTTCGGAATTTTCGGAATAAAGATAGTGTAAATTGATCAAACTGCTCTGATACCAAAATTAAATATATGTCATGGACCGAATTGATCAACTACACAAGACACGGAATAAACTAACTAAAACGGAACTAACTAATAAACAACGACAAAGAACGAACAACTAAACATAACTAACTAAGCAAGAAAGAACAATTAACTAAGCGGAAATGAATAAAGCGAGAAAAAGGATAATCGAAAGAGAAGCAAACCTAAGTAAGTACTAACGTAAGAACGACCCGATACCCTTCTAGCATCGAACCATCCTCCACGAAGGCACCACCTCGGTCGACACTTTGGAGAGCTCTTCCATCTTCCCCAAATGCCACGAACTTGAGGCTTTATACTCAAACCCGAATTTTTAAACTAAACCCCATGGAGCATGCAATGGAATTGCATTCCATGAAATATTAGACTAAAAGAGAAAGTATTGCTATCAAGCATAACTTTCCATAAAAATGAAATGATCAATAATGATCAAATATTCATAAAAATATTCTTGCTTGGTGTGTTTTACAAAGCACCTTAAGAGTCCTATTTATAGGAGTGGGGGAAGGGGCAAGTGGAGTGATTTTCCAATGTGGGATAGGTTTAGTATAACTAAGTAACCTCTCATTGATTGACACCTAGCTAATGGTCCCCTCTTGCATGTGAGAGGCATGTGAGAGAGCTTATTATATATGTATATGTATAAGTGGTCCCAATAGATGGTCCCCCCCCACTTAAGCATGTGCAACCTAGGTTTATATAATTACCTATTAAACCCTCTATTTTAGCAAACTCCTAGGTTTGCACAACTTTTCCGTTAGTTTTCCGGTTGAGGCGCTGCAAGCTCCAATGTAACCTTTACAACCACGGCACTCGCCCTAGGCTTTCCATCAAGTCCTCGCATGTTGTAACATAGTCCGTTGGTTGGGCTCCAATTCTCTAATTTCTTTATTAGGCCTTGCAATTTTTCAATGCACGCTTTCGCTCGAGCTCTCGAGACTGGTCCGATTGGAATATGTGGAATTGCAAGTCCCGATCTTTTCGTATCCATGTCACTTTTTCAATGTTTTTCCTTTGTATTATTATATAGCATGTTATAGATTATATTTAGTTTGTGCTCTATAGTTCTAATTGTAGTGCTTTTCGTATTTGTTGTAGAGTGTTCGAAATTAGTGTATTTAGCGCTTTTGTTTTTTCAATGTTTTTCCTTTGTATTATATAGCATGTTATAGATTATACTTACTTTGTGCTCTATAGTGTTCTAATTACAGTGCTTTTCGTATTTGTTGTAGAGTTTGAAATTAGTATATTTAGCGTTTTTGTTTTTTCAATGTTTTTCCTTTGTATTATATAGCATGTTATAGATTATACTTACTTTGTGCTCTATAGTTCTAATTGCAGTGCTTTTCGTATTTGTTGTAGAGTGTTCGAAATTAGTGTATTTAGCGCTTTTGTTTTTTCAATGTTTTTCCTTTGTATTATATAGCATGTTATAGATTATACTTTGTGCTCTATAGTTCTAATTGCAGTGCTTTTCGTATTTGTTGTAGAGTGTTCGAAATTAGTGTATTTAGCGCTTTTGTTTTTTCAATGTTTTTCCTTTGTATTATATAGCATGTTATAGATTATACTTTGTGCTCTATAGTTCTAATTGCAGTGCTTTTCGTATTTGTTGTAGAGTGTTCGAAATTAGTGTATTTAGCGCTTTTGTTTTTTCAATGTTTTTCCTTTGTATTATATAGCATGTTATAGATTATACTTACTTTGTGCTCTATAGTTCTAATTGCAGTGCTTTTCGTATTTGTTGTAGAGTGTTCGAAATTAGTATATTTAGCGCTTTTGTTTTTTCAATGTTTTTCCTTTGTATTATATAGCATGTTATAGATTATACTTACTTTGTGCTCTATAGTTCTAATTGTAGTGCTTTTCGTATTTGTTGTAGAGTGTTCGAAATTAGTGTATTTAGCGCTTTTGTTTTTTCAATGTTTTTCCTTTGTATTATATAGCATGTTATAGATTATACTTACTTTGTGCTCTATAGTTCTAATTGCAGTGCTTTTCGTATTTGTTGTAGAGTGTTCGAAATTAGTGTATTTAGCGCTTTTGTTTTTTCAATGTTTTTCCTTTGTATTATATAGCATGTTATAGATTATACTTACTTTGTGCTCTATAGTGTTCTAATTGCAGTGCTTTTCGTATTTGTTGTAGAGTGTTCGAAATTAGTATATTTAGCGCTTTTGTTTTTTCAATGTTTTTCCTTTGTATTATATAGCATGTTATAGATTATACTTACTTTGTGCTCTATAGTTCTAATTGCAGTGCTTTTCGTATTTGTTGTAGAGTGTTCGAAATTAGTATATTTAGCGCTTTTGTTTTTTCAATGTTTTTCCTTTATTATATAGCATGTTATAGATTATACTTTGTGCTTTATAGTTCTAATTGCAGTGCTTTTCGTATTTGTTGTAGAGTGTTCGAAATTAGTATATTTAGCGCTTTTGTTTTTTCAATGTTTTTCCTTTGTATTATATAGCATGTTATAGATTATACTTTGTGCTCTATAGTTCTAATTGCAGTGCTTTTCGTATTTGTTGTAGAGTGTTCGAAATTAGTGTATTTAGCGCTTTTGTTTTTTCAATGTTTTTCCTTTGTATTATATAGCATGTTATAGATTATACTTACTTTGTGCTCTATAGTTCTAATTGCAGTGCTTTTCGTATTTGTTGTAGAGTGTTCGAAATTAGTATATTTAGCGCTTTTGTTTTTTCAATGTTTTTCTTTATATTATATAGCATGTTATAGATTATACTTACTTTGTGCTCTATAGTTCTAATTGCAGTGCTTTTCGTATTTGTTGTAGAGTGTTCGAAATTAGTATATTTAGCGCTTTTGTTTTTTCAATGTTTTTCCTTTATATTTATAGCATGTTATAGATTATACTTACTTTGTGCTCTATAGTTCTAATTGTAGTGTTTTTCGTATTTGTTGTAGAGTGTTCGAAATTAGTGTATTTAGCGCTTTTGTTTTTTCAATGTTTTTCCTTTATATTATATAGCATGTTATAGATTATACTTACTTTGTGCTCTATAGTGTTCTAATTACAGTGCTTTTCGTATTTGTTGTAGAGTGTTCGAAATTAGTATATTTAGCGCTTTTGTTTTTTCAATGTTTTTCCTTTATATTATATAGCATGTTATAGATTATACTTACTTTGTGCTCTATTGTTCTAATTGCAGTGCTTTTCGTATTTGTTGTAGAGTGTTCGAAATTAGTATATTTAGCGCTTTTGTTTTTTCAATGTTTTTCCTTTATATTATATAGCATGTTATAGATTATACTTACTTTGTGCTCTATATAGTTCTAATTGCAGTGCTTTTCGTATTTGTGGAGTGTTCGAAATTAGTATATTTAGCGCTTTTGTTTTTTCAATGTTTTTCCTTTTATTATATAGCATGTTATAGATTATACTTACTTTGTGCTCTATAGTTCTAATTGCAGTGCTTTTCGTATTTGTTGTAGAGTGTTCGAAATTAGTACATTTAGCGCTTTTGTTTTTCAATGTTTTTCCTTTATATTATATAGCATGTTATAGATTATACTTACTTTGTGCTCTATAGTTCTAATTGCAGTGCTTTTCGTATTTGTTGTAGAGTGTTCGAAATTAGTATATTTAGCGCTTTTGTTTTTTCAATGTTTTTCCTTTATATTATATAGCATGTTATAGATTATACTTACTTTGTGCTCTATAGTTCTAATTGCAGTGCTTTTCGTATTTGTTGTAGAGTGTTCGAAATTAGTATATTTAGCGCTTTTGTTTTTTCAATGTTTTTTCTTTATATTATATAGCATGTTATAGATTATACTTACTTTGTGCTCTATAGTTCTAATTGCAGTGCTTTTCGTATTTGTTGTAGAGTGTTCGAAATTAGTATATTAGCGCTTTTGTTTTTTCAATGTTTTTCCTTTATATTATATAGCATGTTATAGATTATACTTACTTTGTGCTCTATAGTTCTAATTGCAGTGTTTTTCGTATTTGTTGTAGAGTGTTCGAAATTAGTATATTTAGCGCTTTTGTTTTTTCAATGTTTTCCTTTATATTATATAGCATGTTATAGATTATACTTACTTTGTGCTCTATAGTTCTAATTGCAGTGCTTTTCGTATTTGTTGTAGAGTGTTCGAAATTAGTATATTTAGCGCTTTTGTTTTTCAATGTTTTTCCTTTATATTATATAGCATGTTATAGATTATACTTACTTTGTGCTCTATAGTTCTAATTGCAGTGCTTTTCGTATTTGTTGTAGAGTGTTCGAAATTAGTACATTTAGCGCTTTTGTTTTTTCAATGTTTTTCCTTTATATTATATAGCATGTTATATAGATTATACTTACTTTGTGCTCTATATAGTTCTAATTGCAGTGCTTTTCGTATTTGTTGTAGAGTGTTCGAAATTAGTATATTTAGCGCTTTTGTTTTTTCAATGTTTTTCCTTTGTATTATATAGCATGTTATAGATTATACTTACTTTGTGCTCTATAGTTCTAATTGCAGTGCTTTTCGTATTTGTTGTAGAGTGTTCGAAATTAGTACATTTAGCGCTTTTGTTTTTTCAATGTTTTTCCTTTATATTATATAGCATGTTATAGATTATACTTACTTTGTGCTCTATAGTTCTAATTGCAGTGCTTTTCGTATTTGTTGTAGAGTGTTCGAAATTAGTATATTTAGCGCTTTTGTTTTTTCAATGTTTTTCCTTTATATTATATAGCATGTTATAGATTATACTTACTTTGTGCTCTATATAGTTCTAATTGCAGTGCTTTTCGTATTTGTTGTAGAGTGTTCGAAATTAGTATATTTAGCGCTTGTTTTTTCAATGTTTTTCTTTATATTATAGCATGTTATAGATTATACTTACTTTGTGCTCTATAGTTCTAATTGCAGTGCTTTTCGTATTTGTTGTAGAGTGTTCGAAATTAGTATATTTAGCGCTTTTGTTTTTTCAATGTTTTTCCTTTATATTATATAGCATGTTATAGATTATACTTACTTTGTGCTCTATAGTTCTAATTGCAGTGCTTTCGTATTTGTTGTAGAGTGTTCGAAATTAGTACATTTAGCGCTTTTGTTTTTCAATGTTTTTCCTTTATATTATATAGCATGTTATAGATTATACTTACTTTGTGCTCTATATAGTTCTAATTGCAGTGCTTTTCGTATTTGTTGTAGAGTGTTCGAAATTAGTATATTTAGCGCTTTTGTTTTTTCAATGTTTTTCTTTATATTATATAGCATGTTATAGATTATACTTACTTTGTGCTCTATAGTTCTAATTGCAGTGCTTTTCGTATTTGTTGTAGAGTGTTCGAAATTAGTGTATTTAGCGCTTTTGTTTTTTCAATGTTTTTCCTTTGTATTATATAGCATGTTATAGATTATACTTACTTTGTGCTCTATAGTTCTAATTGCAGTGCTTTTCGTATTTGTTGTAGAGTGTTCGAAATTAGTATATTTAGCGCTTTTGTTTTTTCAATGTTTTTTCTTTGTATTATATAGCATGTTATAGATTATACTTACTTTGTGCTCTATAGTTCTAATTGCAGTGCTTTTCGTATTTGTTGTAGAGTGTTCGAAATTAGTATATTTAGCGCTTTTGTTTTTTCAATGTTTTTCCTTTGTATTTATAGCATGTTATAGATTATACTTACTTTGTGCTCTATAGTTCTAATTGCAGTGCTTTTCGTATTTGTTGTAGAGTGTTCGAAATTAGTATATTTAGCGCTTTTGTTTTTTCAATGTTTTCCTTTGTATTATATAGCATGTTATAGATTATACTTACTTTGTGCTCTATATGTTCTAATTGCAGTGCTTTTCGTATTTGTTGTAGAGTGTTCGAAATTAGTATATTTAGCGCTTTTGTTTTTTCAATGTTTTTCCTTTATATTATATAGCATGTTATAGATTATACTTACTTTGTGCTCTATAGTTCTAATTGCAGTGCTTTTCGTATTTGTTGTAGAGTGTTCGAAATTAGTATATTTAGCGCTTTGTTTTTTCAATGTTTTCCTTTATATTATATAGCATGTTATAGATTATACTTACTTTGTGCTCTATATAGTTCTAATTGCAGTGCTTTTCGTATTTGTTGTAGAGTGTTCGAAATTAGTATATTTAGCGCTTTTGTTTTTTCAATGTTTTCCTTTATATTATATAGCATGTTATAGATTATACTTACTTTGTGCTCTATAGTTCTAATTGCAGTGCTTTTCGTATTTGTTGTAGAGTGTTCGAAATTAGTATTTAGCGCTTTTGTTTTTTCAATGTTTTTCCTTTATATTATATAGCATGTTATAGATTATACTTACTTTGTGCTCTATAGTTCTAATTGCAGTGCTTTTCGTATTTGTTGTAGAGTGTTCGAAATTAGTATATTTAGCGCTTTTGTTTTTTTAATGTTTTTCCTTTAATTATATAGCATGTTATAGATTATACTTACTTTGTGCTCTATATTCTCTAATGCAGTGCTTTTCGTATTTGTTGTAGAGTGTTCGAAATTAGTATATTTAGCGCTTTTGTTTTTTCAATGTTTTTCCTTTATATTATATAGCATGTTATAGATTATACTTACTTTGTGCTCTATAGTTCTAATTGCAGTGCTTTTCGTATTTGTTGTAGAGTGTTCGAAATTAGTATATTTAGCGCTTTTGTTTTTTCAATGTTTTTCCTTTATATTATATAGCATGTTATAGATTATACTTACTTTGTGCTCTATAGTTCTAATTGCAGTGCTTTTCGTATTTGTTGTAGAGTGTTCGAAATTAGTATTTTAGCGCTTTTGTTTTTTCAATGTTTTTCCTTTATATTATATAGCATGTTATAGATTATACTTACTTTGTGCTCTATAGTTCTAATTGCAGTGCTTTTCGTATTTGTTGTAGAGTGTTCGAAATTAGTATATTTAGCGCTTTTGTTTTTTCAATGTTTTCCTTTATATTATATAGCATGTTATAGATTATACTTACTTTGTGCTCTATAGTTCTAATTGCAGTGCTTTTCGTATTTGTTGTAGAGTGTTCGAAATTAGTATATTTAGCGCTTTTTTTTTTTTCAATGTTTTCCTTTATATTATATAGCATGTTATAGATTATACTTACTTTGTTCTTAGTATAGCTTTTATGCATTATTTTTGTTTTTTTGAGTTTCGATTATAGTATTTAGCGCTTTTGTTTTTTCAATTTTTTTCCTTTATTATATTGTTTAGATTTATATACTTTTTGCTCTATAGTTCTAATTGCAGTGCTTTTCGTATTTGTTTTGTAGAGTGTTCGAAATTAGTATATTTAGCGCTTTTGTTTTTTCAATGTTTTTCCTTTATATTATATAGCATGTTATAGATTATACTTACTTTGTGCTCTATAGTTCTAATTGCAGTGCTTTTCGTATTTGTTGTAGAGTGTTCGAAATTAGTATATTTAGCGCTTTGTTTTTTCAATGTTTTTCCTTTATATTATATAGCATGTTATAGATTATACTTACTTTGTGCTCTATAGTTCTAATTGCAGTGCTTTTCGTATTTGTGTAGAGTGTTCGAAATTAGTATATTTAGCGCTTTTGTTTTTTCAATGTTTTTCCTTTATATTATATAGCATGTTATAGATTATACTTACTTTGTGCTCTATATAGTTAATTGCAGTGCTTTTCGTATTTGTTGTAGAGTGTTCGAAATTAGTATATTTAGCGCTTTTGTTTTTTTCAATGTTTTTCCTTTATATTATATAGCATGTTATAGATTATACTTACTTTGTGCTCTATAGTTCTAATTGCAGTGCTTTTCGTATTTGTTGTAGAGTGTTCGAAATTAGTATATTTAGCGCTTGTTTTTTCAATGTTTTTCCTTTATTATATATAGCATGTTATAGATTATACTTACTTTGTGCTCTATAGTTCTAATTACAGTGCTTTTCGTATTTGTTGTAGAGTGTTCGAAATTAGTATATTTAGCGCTTTTGTTTTTCAATGTTTTTCCTTTATATTATATAGCATGTTATAGATTATACTTACTTTGTGCTCTATAGTTCTAATTGCAGTGCTTTTCGTATTTGTTGTAGAGTGTTCGAAATTAGTATATTTAGCGCTTTTGTTTTTTCAATGTTTTTCTTTATATTATATAGCATGTTATAGATTATACTTACTTTGTGCTCTATAGTTCTAATTGCAGTGCTTTTCGTATTTGTTGTAGAGTGTTCGAAATTAGTATATTTAGCGCTTTTGTTTTTTCAATGTTTTCCTTTTTATTATATAGCATGTTATAGATTATACTTACTTTGTGCTCTATAGTTCTAATGCAGTGCTTTTCGTATTTGTTGTAGAGTGTTCGAAATTAGTATTTAGCGCTTTTGTTTTTTCAATGTTTTTCCTTTATATTATATAGCATGTTATAGATTATACTTACTTTGTGCTCTATTTCTAATTGCAGTGCTTTTCGTATTTGTTGTAGAGTGTTCGAAATTAGTATATTTAGCGCTTTTTTTTCAATGTTTTTCCTTTATATTATATAGCATGTTATAGATTATACTTACTTTGTGCTCTATAGTTCTAATTACAGTGCTTTTCGTATTTGTTGTAGAGTGTTCGAAATTAGTATATTTAGCGCTTTTGTTTTTCAATGTTTTCCTTTATATTATATAGCATGTTATAGATTATACTTACTTTGTGCTCTATATAGTTCTAATTGCAGTGCTTTTCGTATTTGTTGTAGAGTGTTCGAAATTAGTACATTTAGCGCTTTTGTTTTTTCAATGTTTTCCTTTATATATTATATAGCATGTTATAGATTATACTTACTTTGTGCTCTATAGTTCTAATTAAGTGCTTTTCGTATTTGTTGTAGAGTGTTCGAAATTAGTATATTTAGCGCTTTGTTTTTTTCAATGTTTTCCTTTATATTATATAGCATGTTATAGATTATACTTACTTTGTGCTCTATATAGTTCTAATTGAGTGCTTTTCGTATTTGTTGTAGAGTGTTCGAAATTAGTATATTTAGCGCTTTTGTTTTTCAATGTTTTTTTTTATATTATATAGCATGTTATAGATTATACTTACTTTGTGCTCTATAGTTCTAATTGCAGTGCTTTTCGTATTTGTTGTAGAGTGTTCGAAATTAGTATATTTAGCGCTTTTGTTTTTTCAATGTTTTCCTTTATATATATAGCATGTTATAGATTATACTTACTTTGTGCTCTATAGTTCTAATTACAGTGCTTTTCGTATTTGTGTGTAGAGTGTTCGAAATTAGTATATTTAGCGCTTTTGTTTTTTCAATGTTTTTCCTTATATTATATAGCATGTTATAGATTATACTTACTTTGTGCTCTATAGTTCTAATTGCAGTGCTTTTCGTATTTGTTGTAGAGTGTTCGAAATTAGTATATTTAGCGCTTTTGTTTTTTCAATGTTTTCCTTTATATTTATATATGATGTTTATAGATATACTTACTTTGTGCTCTATATATTTAATTGCAGTGCTTTTCGTATTTGTTGTAGAGTGTTCGAAATTAGTATATTTAGCGCTTTTGTTTTTTTCAATGTTTTTCCTTTATATTATATAGCATGTTATAGATTATACTTACTTTGTGCTCTATAGTTCTAATGCAGTGCTTTTCGTATTTGTTTGTAGAGTGTTCGAAATTAGTACATTTAGCGCTTTGTTTTTTCAATGTTTTTCCTTTATATTATATAGCATGTTATAGATTATACTTACTTTGTGCTCTATAGTTCTAATTACAGTGCTTTTCGTATTTGTTGTAGAGTGTTCGAAATTAGTATATTTAGCGCTTTTGTTTTTCAATGTTTTTCGTTTATATATATAGCATGTTATAGATTATACTTACTTTGTGCTCTATAGTTCTAATTGCAGTGCTTTTCGTATTTGTTGTAGAGTGTTCGAAATTAGTATATTTAGCGCTTTGTTTTTTTCAATGTTTTTCCTTTATATTATATAGCATGTTATAGATTATACTTACTTTGTGCTCTATAGTTTTCTAATTACAGTGCTTTTCGTATTTGTTGTAGAGTGTTCGAAATTAGTACATTTAGCGCTTTGTTTTTTCAATGTTTTTCCTTTATATTATATAGCATGTTATAGATTATACTTACTTTGTGCTCTATATAGTTCTAATTGCAGTGCTTTTCGTATTTGTTGTAGAGTGTTCGAAATTAGTATATTTAGCGCTTTTGTTTTTTCAATGTTTTTCCTTTATATTATATAGCATGTTATAGATTATACTTACTTTGTGCTCTATAGTTCTAATTGCATGCTTTCGTATTTGTGTAGAGTGTTCGAAATTAGTACATTTAGCGCTTTTGTTTTTTCAATGTTTTTCCTTTTATTATATAGCATGTTATAGATTATACTTACTTTGTGCTCTATAGTTCTAATTAAGTGCTTTTCGTATTTGTTGTAGAGTGTTCGAAATTAGTATATTTAGCGCTTTTGTTTTCAATGTTTTTCCTTTATATTATATAGCATGTTATAGATTATACTTACTTTGTGCTCTATTGTCTAATTACAGTGCTTTCGTATTTGTTGTAGAGTGTTCGAAATTAGTATATTTAGCGCTTTTTTTTTTTCAATGTTTTTCCTTTATATTATATAGCATGTTATAGATTATACTTACTTTGTGCTCTATAGTTCTAATTGCAGTGCTTTTCGTATTTGTTGTAGAGTGTTCGAAATTATTATATTTAGCGCTTTTGTTTTTCAATGTTTTCCTTTATATTATATAGCATGTTATAGATTATACTTACTTTGTGGCTCTATATAGTTTAATTGCAGTGCTTTTCGTATTTGTTGTAGAGTGTTCGAAATTAGTACATTTAGCGCTTTTTGTTTTTTCAATGTTTTTCCTTTATATTATATAGCATGTTATAGATTATACTTACTTTGTGCTCTATAGTTCTAATAAGTGCTTTTCGTATTTGTTGTAGAGTGTTCGAAATAGTATATTAGCGCTTTTGTTTTTTCAATGTTTTCCTTATATTATATAGCATGTTATAGATTATACTTACTTTGTGCTCTATATAGTTCTAATTGAGTGCTTTTCGTATTTGTTGTAGAGTGTTCGAAATTAGTACATTTAGCGCTTTTGTTTTTTCAATGTTTTTCGTTTATTTATATATATAGCATGTTATAGATTATACTTACTTTGTGCTCTAAAGTTCTAATTGCAGTGCTTTTCGTATTTGTTGTAGAGTGTTCGAAATTAGATATTTAGCGCTTTGTTTTTTCAATGTTTTTCCTTTATATTATATTGCATGTTATAGATTATACTTACTTTGTGCTCTATAGTTCTAATTACAGCTTTCGTATTTGTTGTAGAGTGTTCGAAATTAGTACATTTAGCGCTTTTGTTTTTCAATGTTTTTCCTTTATATTATAGCATGTTATAGATTATACTTACTTTGTGCTCTATAGTTCTAATTGCAGTGCTTCGTATTTGTTGTAGAGTGTTCGAAATTAGTACATTTAGCGCTTTTGTTTTTTCATGTTTTTCCTTTATATTATATAGCATGTTATAGATTATATTACTTTGTGCTCTATATATTCTAATTGCAGTGCTTTTCGTATTTGTTGTAGAGTGTTCGAAATTAGTATATTTAGCGCTTTTGTTTTTTCAATGTTTTTCCTTATATTATATAGCATGTTATAGATTTATACTACTTTGGTTGCTCTATATTAATTGCAGTGCTTTTCGTTTTGTTGTAGAGTGTTCGAAATTAGTATATTTAGCGCTTTTGTTTTTTCAATGTTTTCCTTTATATTATATAGCATGTTATAGATTATACTTACTTTGTGCTCTATAGTTCTAATTACAGTGCTTTTCGTATTTGTTGTAGAGTGTCGAAATTAGTATATTTAGCGCTTTGTTTTTTTCATGTTTTTCCTTTATATTATATAGCATGTTATAGATTATACTTACTTTGTGCTCTATATAGTTCTAATTGCAGTGTTTTTCGTATTTGTTGTAGAGTGTTCGAAATTAGTATATTAGCGCTTTGTTTTTTTTCAATGTTTTTTTATTGTTTTCTTTTTAAATTATTTATATAGCTGTTATAGATTATACTTACTTTGTGCTCTATAGTTCTAATTGCAGTGTTTTCGTATTTGTTGTAGAGTGTTCGAAATTAGTACATTTAGCGCTTTTGTTTTTTCAATGTTTTCTTTATATTATATAGCATGTTATAGATTATACTTACTTTGTGCTCTATAGTTCTAATTACAGTGCTTTTCGTATTGTTGTAGAGTGTTCGAAATTAGTACATTTAGCGCTTTTGTTTTTTCAATGTTTTCCTTTATATTATATAGCATGTTATAGATTATACTTACTTTGTGCTCTATAGTTCTAATGCAGTGCTTTTCGTATTTGTTGTAGAGTGTTCGAAATTAGTACATTTAGCGCTTTGGTTTTTTCAATGTTTTTCCTTTATATTATATAGCATGTATAGATTATACTTACTTTGTGCTCTATCTAGTTCTAATTGAGTGTATTTCGTATTTGTGGTAGAGTGTTCGAAATTAGTATATTTAGCGCTTTTGTTTTTCAATGTTTTCGTTTATATTATATAGGCATGTTATAGATTATACTTACTTTGTGCTCTATAGTTCTAATTCAGTGCTTTTCGTATTTGTTGTAGAGTGTTCGAAATAGTATATTTAGCGCTTTTGTTTTTTCAATGATGTTTTTCCTTTATATATATAGATGTTATAGATTATACTTACTTTGTGCTCTAGTG